>NC_057797.1:269995223-270201141 GCF_018294505.1 Triticum aestivum | reverse complement strand
GACGGCGGGACGACGCGGGCCGGGCGGCGGTGAGATCCGGGCCCGCGCGGGCCCCGGATGGGCTCCGCGAGCCGCGGCGGCGGTGGAACGGCGGCGTGCCACGTGGCGCGTTGTGGTTGGTCGGAGGGCGGTGGAGGACATGTCCGGTGGAGGAGGGATATGTGTCCGGCGGCGGAGAGGGAAAAATGCTAGGGTTTGCCCACGAATTTCGAAGGGGAAGGTGTTTATATAGGTAGAGGGAGCTAGGAGAGTCCAAATGAGGTGCGGTTTTCACCCACGTGATCGTGATCGAACGACCGAGACGATGGAGGAGGTTTAGGTGGGTTTTGGGCCACTTTGGAGGGGTATTGGGCTGCAACACACACGAGGCCTTTTCGGTCCCTCGGTTAACTATTGGAGTATCAAACGAAGTACAAATGGTACGAAACTTGACAGGCGGTCTACCGGTAGTAAACAGAGGCCGCATGGCAAGTCTCGGTCCAATCCTAAAAAGTTTAACACCCGCACATGAAAAGAGGTAGAAAGGGACATAGGGTGACATAGGAGCATCGGATTGCAAAACGGACAATGGGGAAAATGCTCGGATGCATGAGACGAACATGTATGCAAATGAAATGCACATGATGACATGATATGCAATGCATGACACGCAAGCAATGAGAAGGCAACAACAGCGAATAACTGGACAACACCTGGCACATCTGTCTCGGGGTGTTACACACCGAAACGAAGGCACCACACTGGGCCGCCTTCTCCTTGGCGGAGGTGCCCAGCTTGGTGTAAAAGAGAGCCCCCCACAACTCGATGGTGGGGAGGATATTGAGGTAGCCTTCGCACATCGTGACGAAGGCGGACAGAAGCATCACAGTGTTGGGCGTGATGTGGTGAGGTTGGAGATGGTAGAACTCGAGGAACGAGTGGAGTAAGCCGCTCGCCGGCAGGCCGAAGCCACGGATGAAGTGCGAGCGGAAGACGACCCGCTCGCCCTCCCCGGGCACCGGCGAAATATCCCCCTCAGGAGGCACGCTCGCATTCACATAGCCCGCGTCGGGAAGGCGCCGCGTGTTGCGTAGGAAGGGGATGTGGTCGTCATTGACGTTCGACCCATCCCAATCTCCTCCCCACTGGCGCGCCATGAAGAGCTCGACGAGGCGAATGGCGCGGCCGGGAAGCTGAGGATCGAAGCAGGGCCAAGAGGGCTCGGGGCGGAAGAGCTCAACGGAAACGAGCGGCGGCAGCACTTCGGCGGAGCTCGGGGGCGCTGTGGTGAGAGGAGGAATAAGGAGACGAGAATGGGGCAGGCGGGCGCGCATGCTCCGTCGCTTCCCCTCCTCCCCCTACTTATAGCTACATGCTATGAAGCCAAGGGGCAGGTGTGGGATCGCGGGATTAACTATGCCCACGACCCCACGTCCCCATGTTTATCAAGCGAGTTACCGCGTGCGGTAACTCCGCGGAGAAGCTCTACCGGCAGCCTTGACCGTGGCAGATCCGCTCATGTGCCGAGGCCCGATAGTGGCGGGCCCATCCTGCTGCCGCGTCCCATCGCGCGCGTGGGCTAACCGGTTAGCCCGGTTGGCTGACGCCAAGTGGCGTGCCCACAGCGGGCGGCGGGCCTGGAGGCTTCGCTGTTACGCCACTTGGTTCCCGCCGTTGCGTTCGAAGTTTTCGGACGAGTCCGTCTTGCTATGGCCGGCTCCCTCCACGCGGCACGCTATAAGTCGGATGAAGATTCAGACCAGAGCACTCGGAGAAGGAAACTATTGAGGCTTCTTGGCTTATCAGCTGCAACGCCTCACCAGCTTCGGGGACTACTGTTGGAGTATTGGGCCATGGGTAGCCTAACCCGAGTCCCTGAGCCGTTCAAGACATTGGGGCTGGCATCGCCCCTCAAAACATCAATAAGAAGCACCGCCTTCTGGTGGCCGGCTGTCCCAAGCGGCCGGCTACCAGAAGGCGGCTCCAAGACGGGCCGACTTCTTGCAGGCGGCCTCCAGAGAGGCCGGCTCCTAGCCAGCGGCCCATGGCGCCCTTAGAGTCTGCACTCCCATTAAGAAGACAAGACGGGGTAAGGCTACAGTGTAGCCCATCACCCCCGTATCCAGGGCCGGGCGTGGCCACAGTGCTTCATACAAGCGAAGATCTCTGCCCGTTGTCACATCCCTAGTTCTGACAATGCCTAGTGCATGCATTAGAGTGTTACATCATGTTTAAATTTTATTTAAACCTGAGATGGGGATTGACTAAGCCCTAGCACCAAATGAATTCAACTAGGGTCAAAATAAAACCTTTTTCATTGAACTCAAAATGTCCTCTAAAAATGTTCAACATTTCTGGTTTGAGGTGGAAGCATCTACCAAAAATGGTTTATATTTTTGCAGGACATATTTGGTCACTGAATTAAATCATATAGTATTTTCATTTGGGCATTTAAATGCTATTAAACATTTCAAATGCTCAAATAATCATAAACTAAAATGTTTACTGTTGGATATATTCTAAACAGTAGCCATGATTAGTTTCATGATTTTTGAAAGTGTCTAAGTATTTTTAATAAAGCCCTAAATTTACAGAATAATAGAAAACTGAGATAATTAGAAAAAGAGAGAGAGATAAAGACCCGTACCTGGGCCACTTACCTGTAGCCGGCCCAGCTTCTGCGCGGCCCGTTACTGTGCAGCCCAGCTGCCAGTCATCTTCCTCCCCCTCGCCCCGAAGCAGCTGCGTGCTGGACGCACGCGCGCCGACGCCGGCCACCTCCTGCTTCGTCGTGGCAGCCTCCCCGACTTCCTCGCGACGCCACGGAGACGTCCCCGACCCCCTCTCACTTCTCCCTCCCTCTCTAGACCTCCCTCCCCCTCGCTCCTCTGTTTCCCCTCCCGCGACCGAGCGGAGCTCGCCGTCATCGTCGCCGTACCCATGGCCACCGGCCACCCCTAGCCTCGCCGATGCACCCAGGAGCTCCGCCTCGACCCCCTCTTCCTCCCCACCGATCCACAGCCCTCCAGGAAGCCCTGCATCGCTGCCATCGCCGTCGTCTTCTACCTCGGACCCGCCGGCCATCTTCGTCAAATTCGCCGGCTCCGGACCGTCCCCGACCTCGCCGAGCGTCCCCTCGTCATCGCCGTGAGTCACTGACCCTCTCCCCTAACTCAGCATGCTTCCCTCCGTGCCGTAGCACCGTTCCCCACGAGCACCGAAGCCACCGTCCGCCATTGCTGCTGCACGCATAGCCTCCGAGCTCCCCTGGCCTCACTGAGCTGCTCTTAGCGCTCCCCATGACTAGCAGGTGCTGCCCAGCCTCTCCATTTGCTCACTGATGCACCGTAGCGACGCGCCCGAGCACCACCGAACACCATCGCCGCCAAAGCTCGTCGCCGGCATGAGTTCCAGCGACCCCACGACCTCCCACTCGGTCCTCTGGATGCGCGGGAGCAAGGGCCATCCCCTGGTGCCCTCAGCGCGCCAAACTGACGCCCCTAGCTCGAATCCGAGCCGCGCCGCTGTGCGGAATGGTCGCCGCCGGCGATACTCCGGCGACTGCCGACGTGGCACGCTTAATTAGCACTAATGACGCCCTAATCAACCCCCTAGGCCACTGACTGTGGGCCCCACCCCTGGTCAAACCTCAGTTAGCGCTGGGTTTGACCGGGATTAGCTCCTGTGTCACTGACGTGTGGCCCCCACACGTCAGGTTTGACCTGGGGCGCCCAGTTGACCCTGCTGACGTCACTGTGACGTGGGGCTGACGCAATAAGTATTTTCTGGATTTAATTTAATTCTGAAATTCCAGAAAATTGTATAAACTTCAATAAATCATAGAAAATTAACCGTAACTCCAAATTAAATAATTTATATATGAAAAATTATCAGAAAAATTCAAGGAATCCATCTGTACCATTTTCATGCATGTTAGAACAACTTATAGCTGCTGTTTAGCACAAGTCATTTAAATGGCATTTGAATAATCACATATGGAGTTTGAATTTGAATCTTGTATTCAAACCAACTTCATTTAATCTGTTGCTAGTTGCATTAGCCCAAAACACATTCATATTGCCATGTCATGAGCATGCATCATATTGTGCATTGCATTGATTGTGTTCCTTTCTGTGTTGCCGGTATTTGTCCCCTCTCGATAGACGCGATACCGATGATGTGATCGTTGACACTGATGAATACTCAATGTTATCTTCAGAAGTGCCAGGCAAGCAAAACCCCCTTGTTCATTCCGATACAATCCCACTCTCTCGCTCCTGCTCTCTTTTACTGCATTAGGACAACACCGATTCAACTGTTACATGCTGCGGTAGTTGAACCCCCTTATCCTCTGCATGACCTGTCATTGCCACAGTAAATAGATGAAACCCACTAGCATGAGTAGGAGTTGTTTGAGCCCTGATGTGCCTACTCATTCATGCTTGTTTGTCATGCCTGCTACTGCTTAGAGTTGAGTCAGGTCTGATTCATCGGGGATGAATCAGAAGTGTATGAACATGTCCTACTGTGTGTGAGCTAAGTGTGTGAACACGATTTGGTAAAAGGTAGCGGTGAGAGGCCATGTAGGAGTACATGGTGGGTTGTCTCATTGAAGCCGTCCTTAGGAACTGAGTTCTGTGTTTGTGATCCATGATTCAGCTACTACCATGCATTGGGCCCTGAAATATGACCCCGCTCGACTTCTTATTCACCCAAGTCCTCTGTCCAGGAGTTGCAAGTAGTTTCTGGTGTTTGTAGTATGCTGGAGGCCGTGCACAGCGCTGACCGGAGGGGTGGGCTGTGATGCGGTAGGCACGTGGCCGGGTATACCGGGCGCCCGTTTGGTGTCACGGAACCCTGTTCACATCGTTTGGGGCTGTGAGCGAAACTCCGGCCGGATCTCCTCATGGATGGAACCCGAATAGGCGATAAACCTGGACTAGAGACTTGAGTGTTTAGGTAGGTCGTGGTCTACACCCACGTCGGCTTTCGCTTGAAGTCTGCTGAGCACATGTCGTGTGCAGACGCTAAGTGGTGGAAACATGTATGAAGAAGTACACCCCTGCAGGGTTAACATCATCTATTCGAATAGCCGTGTCCGCGGAAAAGGACTTCTGGGTTGCTTATATCAGTTCATAGACAAGTGAAAGTGGATACTCTAAAATACGCAAGATAAGCGTGAGTGCTATGGATGGTGTTCTCGTAGGGAGACGGGAGCGGATCCATAGTGGTGTATTGATATGGTGAATATGTGGACTCGTGTGCGCCACCTCAAAAGAGTTACTTGCAGTCGTAGTTCAGGATAGCCACCGAGTCAAAGTTGGCTTGCTGCAGTTAAACCCCACCATCCCCTTTGTTGATAATGATGCATATGTAGATAGTTCTGATGTAAGTCTTGCTGGGTACATTTGTACTCACGTTTGTCTATTTTATGTTTTTGCAGAGAGACTTCAGTCTCACTAGTAATTCCGCGAGGTCTTCGACGTTTAGCTTGTTACCTCAGCTACGATCTTGTGCCCTCGGCAGGATCTGATAAATAGTCAGGCTTCTCAGCCTTTTTCATTTATAGATGTCTGTACTCAGACATGATAGCTTCCGCTTGTGCTTTGACTTGTATGCTCTGATTGTTGGGTCATGAGACCCATGTTTGTAATATCTCGCTCCTCGGAGCCTATTGAATAAATTACTTGAGTTGTAGAGTCATGTTGTGATGCCATGTTGTATCTGCACATATCGAGCATATTGTGTGTATGTTGTTGAAATGCTTGGTATGTGTGGGATCTGACAACCTAGTTGTTTATCCTTGGTAGCCTCTCTTACCGGGAAATGTCTCCTAGTGTTTCCACCGAGCCATGGTAGCTTGCTACTGCTCCGGAACACTTAGGCTGGCCGGCATGTGTCCTTCTTCGTTCCTGTGTCTGTCCCTTCGGGGAAATGTCACGCGATGAATACCGGAGTCCTGTTAGCCCGCTACAGCCCGGTTCACCGGAGTCCTGCTAGCCCAGTGCTACAGCCTGGATTCACTTGCTGATGACCGACACGTTCGATGCTGGGTCATGGATGCCTGTCCTTGTAAGTCTGTGCCACTTTGGGTTTACGACTAGCCATATCAGCCCGGGCTCCTTATCATATGGATGCTAGCGACACTATCATATACGTGTGCCAAAAGGCGCAAACGGTCCCGGGCAAAGGTAAGGCGACACCCGTGGGAGTACCGTGCGTGAGGCCGCAAAGTGATATGAGGTGTTACATGCTAGATCGATGTGGCATTGAGTCGGGGTCCTGACAGCGTTGGTATCAGAGCTTGACTACCTGTAGGATTACCAAGCCAAACTGGTCGAAGTTGAGTTTAGAAATTCTTTAGTTATATAAGGGAATTGATTGTGGGATGGAACGTAAGGCTCTTTTTACTCCTTATACCTCATGGCCTTCTGATCTGAGTCAACCTCTTCTCTTCTACGGGGATTAAGAACTAGGCTATCTCTTCTTTCTATCAGGATCACGTGTTACTAATCCGTAGACTTATAGATTGTTGGACTTAAGCCTCGTTTCAGTTCCGATTACTTCCATATGCTAATTGTTGATCTTGAAACCTTGATATTGTGCTTCTGAGTGGTTATGCCACCATTTTTGTGAATGTCTCAAATCTTTTCTGAGCATTTACAGCCGTTATGCTGTCCGAGTCACCCCAGGTTTCTGAATAGTCTGATGCATTTGCAAATCCTTTCTTCCCGTTTCAATGTTCCCATGGGCCAGGTTAACCACACTAATCGGTGAGTTGAGGTAAATTATTGCCTTGACATATATGTTGGAGCTATTATTATGACCCTAGGTGTTTTAGGGAGTCACCTAGTAATCTAGCAATGTTTTGTGTTCCCAGTGTGAAGATTCTGGCCATCATTCTCGAAAGCATCCCGTGGTGCTACTTAGTAATAGGTATTCTGTTCCTGGGTTCTTGAACCCGAGATTCACTCTACCTACTTCATGTTGATAGTAATTGCTAGTGCCTTTAGGATATTAGTAACCTTTGCGATAGTCCTTGAAGTCCGTGGTATCTTCTTCTTCCAAATACCATGAACTACTTATGGCAGAAGTTCCTCGTTGAACTGAAATATCACAACAGGATTATTTTTATGAGTTCTCCATTATATATTGTGGCTCTGCCAGTTCTACCTTTCTGCATGGGTTATCCGGAAGGAATATGTTGCACTTGGTTCGACATACTAATCTATGCATCCACAACTCAGAAAATTATATGTTCCTTTGAGTTGCTCTCCTTAGTTGCATTCTGACCCTCGTCTATCAATTGATAGTCAAGAGTATGCGTGCGTTCGTTTATCGATGCCTATTACTCTTGTGGTCCGTCAAGCCATTCTGTCCTGAATGACTTGGAGAAACAAACTCCAGTACCTCATCCATATCTAGGATTGGGTCAAAGTAGTTGTATTCCGCAGATCAAATGCCAATCCAGCTTTTGGTTCTGTTCTACCTTGGAGTATTACCCCTTTATGTCAGAATTGTCATGAGAACTGCACCAACTCTCATGAATTTTGACGTAGTGATACTTCTCACCACCATTAGTCATTCCTCGGCCCTCGTGTTCATGCAACCGGAATACCGACAAATGAATTGTGATGTGTGAAATCAATACTCCCAGCAACCTCGTTGCTTGGTAGTTAAATGGACAATAATCTCATTCTTAGCGTGTTGGTTTTTGAATCATCCTTCTAAGACTGATCGTGCTACCTAGTTCTTATTTTGGTGCACCCTTCGATTGATGAGTTAGGATCTTGTCAAGTCCTCACTCATTTGATCATGTCGTCTTGCCCTCAAAAGCAAGATTGTTCTCAAGCTTAGTAACATACTGGTGGTTCGTGATTTTCCGAATATCTTCTCGGAAGTATTACCAGGTTGTCCCCTGACTGTTATGTTGAGCTCGTGATCAAGTTGGTTTCTTGTGAACCACCCTTTCTCCAAGAATCTGTGTTGGATATCCCTGAGCTAGTCGGTTAAGCTAGACAACAACTTGGAGAATTGGAAGATAAAAGCTTGCCTAACCTAGTTTGTTCCAAAGGGATATTCTTGTGTAGTGTGTGTTGAAGAAAGATGATATCTTCATTGATTGGTCCCTGTGATCAGTTGTTGGACCTATTGTCTTATCAATTCTTTGATTTGAGTGTGGGCTATCGTCAAATCAATCAGTACCAACGATGCTCGTAATGTTGTCTTGTTCGTGGTTGATCCCTCGAGCATACACCATTACATCTTTGGTCTGACCAATGCTATCACCGTGTTCACTTAACTATGGAATTCCTTTTAAAAGGAAACCTAGATGAATTGTTGTTGAGCCCATTGACAACATCCTTATCTCCTCCATGATTTTGTTGAACATTAAGCTAGTGTTGGAAACTTTTGAAAGCATTATCTTCATGCTAGCTCATGAAGTATTTGTTTGATGAAAGGAGTGACTTCCTCTTATACACATGCATTTGGTGAAAGTTGCCGCCGTGGATTTGAGAAAGTTAGTTTTGCTTCCTATGGAATCATCCCAAGTCAGTCATGCATACGTGCGAAGTATTCTATGGTCTGGAGACTTGCAACCTTCATTCCATATGTGTTCCGAGGCACCAAGCCACTGATTGATTTGTTCAAGGAGAAGAATTTCCTTCTTAAGAGCATGCCTTATGCAAGGATTTTGATATCCTCGTTGATGGTTCCCCACCTGAACTCGGTAGTGTTTTATTATAAGACTACCACGTGGTCATGCTTGTCTGGGACAACGTGTTCACACGTTTGTAGCAGAACTAGCTCATGTTTTGGAGCTTACTATCGTAGTTCATTCCCCGAGAATCTCGCAACGTCATCTCGTCGATTTGTGTTGCAAACTTTCGTTTTTCTTCCCAGACTCGATGAGTCTGGAATATCCTGACACCAACCAGATCTGATTCTCAGGCAGATATGATGGTTGGAGCATTTCCCAAGAACTATAATATTGGTCCCTCTATAACCGGTAAAGTGGATGTCGTGGCCAACACACCCAGCCGGAAGATCCATTATTGTAGTATCTTGATTGAAGAAATTGGCCACCTCCCCATAGGGATTTCGTAGGATTTACTCCCTAGTTGCCCCTATGGATTTCTGTGTTCCGAAGTCCGACCTTTTTACTTGATGTTCTAGATATCAAACCATATCTATGAATGGGTTACGCTAGCACATCAAGGAGAACATTAGAAGCGGAGTGCTAAATGTCTCTCGGTTGATCATCCAGATTTTGTTTCCTTGGCCTCGCTAAGGTGAAATCTGAGAAAGTGTTATCCTCCTTTGCATCTGCATCGTCCATCGCTATTCATCATGGTAGTATGTTGTGTTGTCAGCATCCTTGACACGGATGTTGGTAAAATCTTGATGATTATGGAAATGCTCAAGTTCTTGAGAGCACGCACAATGCGCTACGTGTTATCATCGGCACTAACTGGGATTCCTCTCAGTTTCCTCGGCAATGCTATGACCTTTTCAACCAGTGAATTCACTCTTTATTGTTGGGTTATTCCTCAGTTACCAGAATCATTCCCATCATTTGCATTTTGTTCCCAGCTTGCACCGCCAATGGGCCATTCTACCATGGGTCTCTTCCATTTCCGGTGATAAGCAAATTCATCCATTGCGTTGTCTTCAACAAGGTAATCCACATCATCCAAGTCCGAGTATGCCATCCTACTGGCCCCCTCCAAACGATCGTTGTGAATTGCCTTAGGCTGGTATGAAGAGTTTCAATGATCTCTAAATCAAAAGTAATTCTTTTTGCCACTTAGGGTAACAATCTACGAATCACCCTACTCCAGAATGTTTCGTCGTGGTATCATGGCAACTTAACTCCTCGCTACGTGGACAATCGTTTACCACCCTCTTAAGTGTGGAATTGTTGTCTACCTAGTGAACCTCGTCACCTGCTCCACTCCATTCCTCTAGAGGTGTGCTTCGTCTCTCAGCTCGAGAGATGTTGCTATGTCATTCCGAGAGTTAATCCTGAGTGGTTCGATCTTCGAAAGATCAGTCCTTCTAGAGTCTCCTTCTTCCCTCCATGTCATGTTGACAGGATTTCTCAGAGCAAGACTTCAAGACAATGATGGTGACTGAATCAACATTCAACTGAAGTGCACCCTGGATCATGAAGATTATACTAGTTGCGTTTACCTTTCACCTTACCCTACGCTTGAATCTCGAGACGAGATTCTTGTTTAGTGGGGGTGAGTTGTCACATCCCTAGTTCTGACAATGCCTAGTGCATGCATTAGAGTGTTACATCATGTTTAAATTTTATTTAAACCTGAGATGGGGATTGACTAAGCCCTAGCACCAAATGAATTCAACTAGGGTCAAAATAAAACCTTTTTCATTGAACTCAAAATGTCCTCTAAAAATGTTCAACATTTCTGGTTTGAGGTGGAAGCATCTACCAAAAATGGTTTATATTTTTGCAGGACATATTTGGTCACTGAATTAAATCATATAGTATTTTCATTTGGGCATTTAAATGCTATTAAACATTTCAAATGCTCAAATAATCATAAACTAAAATGTTTACTGTTGGATATATTCTAAACAGTAGCCATGATTAGTTTCATGATTTTTGAAAGTGTCTGAGTATTTTTAATAAAGCCCTAAATTTACAGAATAATAGAAAACTGAGATAATTAGAAAAAGAGAGAGAGAGAAAGACCCGTACCTGGGCCACTTACCTGTAGCCAGCCCAGCTTCTGCGCGGCCCGTTACTGTGCAGCCCAGCTGCCAGTCATCTTCCTCCCCCTCGCCCCGAAGCAGCTGCGTGCTGGACGCACGCGCGCCGACGCCGGCCACCTCCTGCTCCGTCGTGGCAGCCTCCCCGACTTCCTCGCGACGCCACGGAGACGTCCCCGACCCCCTCTCACTTCTCCCTCACTCTCTGGACCTCCCTCCCCCTCGCTCCTCTGTTTCCCCTCCCGCGACCGAGCGGAGCTCGCCGTCATCGTCGCCGTACCCATGGCCACCGGCCACCCCTAGCCTCGCCGATGCACCCAGGAGCTCCGCCTCGACCCCCTCTTCCTCCCCACCGATCCACAGCCCTCCGGAAGCCCTGCATCGCCGCCATCGCCGTCGTCTTCTACCTCGGACCCGCCGGCCATCTTCGTCAAATTCGCCGGCTCCGGACCGTCCCCGACCTCGCCGAGCGTCCCCTCGTCATCGCCGTGAGTCACTGACCCTCTCCCCTAACTCAGCATGCTTCCCTCCGTGTCGTAGCGCCCTTCCCCACGAGCACCGAAGCCACCGTCCGCCATTGCTGCTGCACGCATAGCCTCCGAGCTCCCCTGGCCTCACTGAGCTGCTCTTAGCGCTCCCCATGACTAGCAGGTGCTGCCCAGCCTCTCCATTTGCTCACTGATGCACCGTAGCGACGCGCCCGAGCACCACCGAACACCATCGCCGCCAAAGCTCGTCGCCGGAATGAGTGCTGGCGACCCCACGACCTCCCACTCGGTCCTCTGGATGCGCGGGAGCAAGGGCCATCCCCTGGTGCCCTCAGCGCGCCAAACTGACGCCCCTAGCTCAAATCCGAGCCGCGCCGCCGTGCGGAATGGTCGCCCCACGCCTGGTCAAACTTCAGTTAGCGCTGGGTTTGACCGGGATTAGCTCCTGTGTCACTGACGTGTGGCCCCCACACGTCAGGTTTGACCTGGGGCGCCCAGTTGACCCTGTTGATGTCACTGTGACGTGGCGCTGACGCAATAAGTATTTTCTGGATTTAATTTAATTCTGAAATTCCAGAAAATTGTATAAACTTCAATAAATCATAGAAAATTAACCGTAACTCCAAATTAAATAATTTATGTATGAAAAATTATCAGAAAAATTCAAGGAATCCATCTGTACCATTTTCATGCATGTTAGAACAACTTATAGCTGCTGTTTAGCACAAGTCATTTAAATGGCATTTGAATAATCACATATGGAGTTTGAATTTGAATCTTGTATTCAAACCAACTTCATTTAATCTGTTGCTAGTTGCATTAGCCCAAAACACATTCATATTGACATGTCATGAGCATGCATCATATTGTGCATTGCATTGATTGTGTTCCTTTCTGTGTTGCCGGTATTTGTCCCCTCTCGATAGACGCGATACCGATGATGTGATCGTTGACACTGATGAAGACTCAATGTTATCTTCAGAAGTGCCAGGCAAGCAAAACCCCCTTGTTCATTCCGATACAATCCCACTCTCTCGCTCCTGCTCTCTTTTACTGCATTAGGACAACACCGATTCAACTGTTACATGCTGCGGTAGTTGAACCCCTTTATCCTCTGCATGACCTGTCATTGCCACAGTAAATAGATGAAACCCACTAGCATGAGTAGGAGTTGTTTGAGCCCTGATGTGCCTACTCATTCATGCTTGTTTGTCATGCCTGCTACTGCTTAGAGTTGAGTCAGGTCTGATTCATCGGGGATGAATCAGAAGTGTATGAACATGTCCTACTGTGTGTGAGCTAAGTGTGTGAACACGATTTGGTAAAAGGTAGCGGTGAGAGGCCATGTAGGAGTACATGGTGGGTTGTCTCATTGAAGCCGTCCTTAGGAACTGAGTTCTGTGTTTGTGATCCATGATTCAGCTACTACCATGCATTGGGCCCTGAAATATGACCCCGCTCGACTTCTTATTCACCCAAGTCCTCTGTCCAGGAGTTGCAAGTAGTTTCTGGTGTTTGTAGTATGCTGGAGGCCGTGCACAGCGCTGACCGGAGGGGTGGGCTGTGATGCGGTAGGCACGTGGCCGGGTATACCGGGCGCCCGTTTGGTGTCACGGAACCCTGTTCACATCGTTTGGGGCCGTGAGCGAAACTCCGGCCGGATCTCCTCATGGATGGAACCCGAATAGGCGATAAACCTGGACTAGAGACTTGAGTGTTTAGGTAGGTCGTGGTCTACACCCACGTCGGCTTTCGCTTGAAGTCTGCCGAGCACATGTCGTGTGCAGACGCTAAGTGGTGGAAACATGTATGAAGAAGTACACCCCTGTAGGGTTAACATCATCTATTCGAATAGCCGTGTCCGCGGAAAAGGACTTATGGGTTGCTTATATCAGTTCATAGACAAGTGAAAGTGGATACTCTAAAATACGCAAGATAAACATGAGTGCTATGGATGGCGTTCTCGTAGGGAGACGGGAGCGGATCCATAGTGGTGTATTGATATGGTGAATATGTGGACTCGTGTGCGCCACCTCAAAAGAGTTACTTGCAGTCGTAGTTCAGGATAGCCACCGAGTCAAAGCTGGCTTGCTGCAGTTAAACCCCACCATCCCCTTTGTTGATAATGATGCATATGTAGATAGTTCTGATGTAAGTCTTGCTGGGTACATTTGTACTCACGTTTGTCTATTTTATGTTTTTGCAGAGAGACTTCAGTCTCACTAGTAATTCCGCGAGGTCTTCGACGTTTAGCTTGTTACCTCAGCTACGATCTTGTGCCCTCGGCAGGATCTGATAGATAGTCAGGCTTCTCAGCCTTTTTCATTTATAGATGTCTGTACTCAGACATGATAGCTTCCGCTTGTGCTTTGACTTGTATGCTCTGATTGTTGGGTCATGAGACCCATGTTTGTAATATCTCGCTCCTCGGAGCCTATTGAATAAATTACTTGAGTTGTAGAGTCATGTTGTGATGCCATGTTGTATCTGCACATATCGAGCATATTGTGTGT
This sequence comes from Triticum aestivum, assembly GCF_018294505.1. Taxonomy (NCBI): domain Eukaryota; kingdom Viridiplantae; phylum Streptophyta; class Magnoliopsida; order Poales; family Poaceae; genus Triticum; species Triticum aestivum. Next base: position 270,187,424 of record NC_057797.1, on the reverse strand, counting down.
ATGTTGTTGAAATGCTTGGTATGTGTGGGATCTGACAACCTAGTTGTTTATCCTTGGTAGCCTCTCTTACCGGGAAATGTCTCCTAGTGTTTCCACCGAGCCATGGTAGCTTGCTACTACTCCGGAACACTTAGGCTGGCCGGCATGTGTCCTTCTTCGTTCCTGTGTCTGTCCCTTCGGGGAAATGTCACGCGATGAATACCGGAGTCCTGTTAGCCCGCTACAGCCCGGTTCACCGAAGTCCTGCTAGCCCAGTGCTACAGCCTGGATTCACTTGCTGATGACCGACACGTTCGATGCTGGGTCATGGATGCCTGTCCCTGTAAGTCTGTGCCACTTTGGGTTTATGACTAGCCATGTCAGCCCGGGCTCCTTATCATATGGATGCTAGCGACACTATCATATACGTGTGCCAAAAGGCGCAAACGGTCCCGGGCAAAGGTAAGGCGACACCCGTGGGAGTACCGTGCGTGAGGCCGCAAAGTGATATGAGGTGTTACATGCTAGATCGATGTGGCATTGAGTCGGGGTCCTGACGCGATGTGGCACTGTTGCCACTCCATCCCTGACATCACTGCTGGCAGGCGGAGCCCTGTTCACACGATGACCTGTCGATACGGCCTGCAGGCGGCAGGCCCTATCGGGCAGCGAGAGACCGGAAGACGGCGGAAGCCTGACCAGTCGGACCCGAGGGAGGCCGGCTCCCAGTAGACGGCCCATTCCTTCCTCAGGGTCCGTGCACCATTAACCAGATGGAACCCGGAGTGGCTACAATGATTTCCCACCAGGCGACGGCACTATAGCCACGCTCCCTTGGCCAAGCATGCTCCATTAGCATCGCGACTATAGTAATCAGCAGCCGGCAAGACCCGCGAGCGGCGTGAGCGTCCTGTCGGCTCCGTACCAGACCAATCGGCGGGTGATACGTCTCCAACGTATCTATAATTTTTGAATGCTCCATGCTATATTATCTACTGCTTTGGACTATATTGGGCTTTATTTTCCACTTTTATATTATTTTTGGGACTAACCTATAAACCGGAGGCCCAGCCCAGAATTGCTGTTTTTTGCCTATAAAGTGTTTCAAAGAAACGGAATATCAAACGGAGTCCAAACGGAATAAACTTTTCTGGAATGTGATTTTCTTCCCGAATAGGACCCAGGAGACTTGGACCCTACGCAAAGGAAGCTTCGAGATGGGCACAAGGTAGGGGGCGCACCCTATACCATGAGGCGTGCCCCCCACCCTCGTGGGCCCATCGAAGCTCCACCGACATACTTCTTCCTCCTATATATACGTAAGTACCCCTAAACGAACAGAGACGGAGCCAAAAACCTAATTCCACCGCCGCAACTTGCTGTATCCACGAGATCCCATCTTGGGGCCTGTTCCGAAGCTCCGCCGGAGAGGGCCGTCATCACGGAGGGCTTCTACATCATCATAGCCCCTCCGATGAAGTGTGAGTAGTTTACCTCAGACCTTCGGGTCCATAGTTATTAGCTAGATGGCTTCTTATCTCTTTTTGGATCTCAATACAAAGTTCTCCCCCTCTCTCATGGAGATCTATTCGATGTAATCTTCTTCTTTTTGCGGTGTGTTTGTTGAGACCGATGAATTGTGGGTTATGATCAAGTCTATCTATGAATAGTATTTGAATCTTTTCTGAATTCTTTTATGTATGACTGGTTATCTTTGCAAGTCTCTTCGAATTATCCGTTTGGTTTGACCAACTAGATTGGTAGTTCTAGCCATGGGAGAAGTGCTTAGCTTTGGGTTCGATCTTGCGGTGTCCTTTCCCAGTGACAGAAGGGGAAGCAAGGCACGTATTGCATCGTTGCCGTCGAGGATAACAAGATGGGGTTTATTTCATATTGCATAAATTTATCTCTCTACATCATGTCATCTTTCTTAAAGCGTTACTCGGTTTTTAACTTAATACTCTAGATGCATGCTGCATAGCGGTCAATGAGTGGAGTAATAGTAGTAGATGCAGAATCGTTTCGGTCTACTTGTCACGGACATGATGCCTATATACATGATCATGCCTAGATATTCTCATAACTATGCTCAATTCTGTCAATTGCTCAACAGTAATTTGTTCACCCACCGTAGAATACTTATGCTCTTGAGAGAAGCCACTAGTGAAAGTTATGGCCCCCGGGTCTATTCTCATCATATCAATCTCCATCACTTTAATCTTGCTTTGCTTTTTACTTTGCCTTTTACTTTTTACTTTCCATCTCTATACCAATAATACCAAAAATATTATATCTATCAGATCTCACTCTCGTCAGTGACCATGAAGGGATTGACAACCTCTAATCGCGTTGGTTGCGAATAGGTATCGTTTTGTGCAGGTACAAGGGACTTGAGCGTGGCCTCCTACTGGATTGATACCTTGGTTCTGAAAAACTGAGGGAAATACTTACGCTACTCTGTTGCATCATCCTTTCCTCTTTGGGGAAGTCCAACGCAAGCTCAAGAAGTAGCAAGAAGAATTTCTGGCGCCGTTGCCGGGGAGGTTCGTGCAAGTCAAGATTTGACTCTCGACAACGAGCCATTTCTGGCGCCGTTGCCGGGGAGTCTATGCAAAAAGTCAACATACCAAGTACCCTTCACAATCCCTACTCACTCACATTGATATCCGTTGATACGCCTAGTTGATGTGAGACTATCTTCCCCTGTTTTTGTCTTCTCCACAACCACCATTCTATTCCACATATAGTGCTATATCCATGGCTCACGCTCATGTATTGCGTGAAGATTGAAAAAGTTCTGAAAAAGTTAGAGTATGAAACAATTGCTTGGCTTGTCATCGGGGTTGTGCATGATTTAGATACTTTGTGTGGTGAAGATAGAGAATAGCCAGACTATATGATTTTGTACGGATAACTTTCTTTGGCCATGTTATTTAGAGAAGACATAATTGCTTTGTTAGTATGCTTGAAGTATTATTATTTTTATGTCAATATAAACTTTTCTCTTAAATCTTTCGAATCTGAATATTCATATCACAATTAAGAAGATTTGCATTGAAATTATGCCAAGTAGCACTCCGCATCAAAAATTCTCTTTTTATCATTTACCTACTCGAGGACGAGCAGGAATTAAGCTTGGGGATGCCTGATACGTCTCCAACGTATCTATAATTTTTTATTGCTCCATGCTATATTATCTACTGTTTTGGACTATATTGGGCTTTATTTTCCACTTTTATATTATTTTTGGGACTAACCTATTAACCGGAGGCCCAGCCTAAAATTGCTATTTTTTGCCTATTTCAGGGTTTCAAAGAAATGGAATATCAAACGGAGTCCAAACGGAATAAACCTTTCTGGAACGTGATTTTCTTCCCGAATATGACCCAGGAGACTTGGACCCTATGCCAAGGAAGCTTCGAGGTGGGCACGACGTAGGGGGGCACGCCCTATACCCCCAGGCGCACTCCCCGCCCTCGTGGGCCCACCGAAGCTCCACCGACGTACTTCTTCCTCCTATATATACCTACGTACCCCTAAACGAATAGAGACAGAGCCAAAAACCTAATTCCACCGCCGCAACTTTCTGTATCCACGAGATGCCATCTTGGGGCCTGTTCCGGAGCTCCGCCGGAGAGGGCCGTCATCACGGAGGGCTTCTACATCATCATAGCCCCTCCGATGAAGTGTGAGTAGTTTACCTCAGACCTTCGGGTCTAGATGGCTTCTTCTCTCTTTTTGGATCTCAATACAAAGTTCTCCCCCTGTCTCGTGGAGATCTATTCGATGTAATCTTCTTCTTTTTGCGGTGTGTTTGTTGAGACCGATGAATTGTGGGTTTATGATCAATTCTATCTATGAATAGTATTTGAATCTTTTCTGAATTCTTTTATGTATGACTGGTTATGTTTGCAAGTCTCTTCTAATTATCCGTTTGGTTTGGCCAACTAGATTGGTAGTTCTTGCCATAGGACAAGTGCTTAGCTTTGGATTCGATCTTGCGGTGTCCTTTCCTAGTGACAGAAGGGGAAGGAAGGCACGTATTGCATCATTGCCATCGAGGATAACAAGATGGGGTTTATTTCATATTGCATAAACTTATCTCTGTACATCATGTCATCTTGCTTAAAGTGTTACTCGGTTTTTAACTTAATACTCTAGATGCATGCTGGATAGCGGTTGATGAGTGGAGTAATAGTAGTAGATGTAGAATCAATTCGGTCTACTTGTCACGGACGTGATGCCTATATACATGATCATGCCTAGATATTCTCATAACTATGCTCAATTCTGTCAATTGCTCAACAGTAATTTGTTCACCCACCGAAGAATACTTATGCTCTTGAGAAAAGCCACTAATGAAAGCTATGGCCCCCGGGTCTATTCTCATCATATCAATCTCCATCACTTTAATCTTGCTTTGCTTTTTACTTTGCCTTTTACTTTTTACTTTGCATCTCTATACCAATAATACCAAAAATATTATATCTATCATATCTCACTCTCGTCAGTGACCGTGAAGGGATTGACAACCCCTAATCGCGTTGGTTGCGAATAGCTATCGTTTTGTGCAGGTACAAGGGACTTGAGCATGGCCTCCTACTGGATTGATACCTTGGTTCTGAAAAACTGAGGGAAATACTTACGCTACTCTGTTGCATCATCCTTTCCTCTTTGGGGAAATCCAACGCAAGCTCAAGAGGTAGCAAGAAGAATTTCTGGCGCCGTTGCCGGGGAGGTTCGTGCAAGTCAAGATTTGACTCTCGACAACGAGCCATTACTGGCGCCGTTGCCGGGGAGTCTATGCAAAAAGTCAACATACCAAGTACCCTTCACAATCCCTACTCACTCACATTGATATTTGGTGATGGGCATCTCCATAGCACTTTGATACGCCTAGTTGATGTGAGACTATCTTCCCATGTTTTTGTCTTCTCCACAACCACCATTCTATTCCACATATAGTGCTATATCCATGGCTCACGCTCATGTATTGCGTGAAGATTGAAAAAGTTCTGAAAAAGTTAGAGTATGAAACAATTGCTTGGCTTGTCATTGGGGTTGTGCATGATTTAAATACTTTGTGTGGTGAAGATAGAGCATAGCCAGACTATATGATTTTGTAGGGATAACTTTCTTTGGCCATGTTATTTTGAGAAGACATAATTGCTTTGTTAGTATGCTTGAAGTACTATTATTTTTATGTCAATATAAACTTTTGTCTTGAATCTATCGAATCTGAATATTCATATCACAATTAAGAATATTTGCATTGAAATTATGCCAAGCAGCACTCCGCATCAAAAATTCTCTTTTTATCATTTACCTACTCGAGGACGAGTAGGAATTAAGCTTGGGGATGCCTGATACGTCTCCAACGTATCTATAATTTTTTATTCCTCCATGCTATATTATCTACTGTTTTGGACTATATTGGGCTTTATTTTCCACTTTTATATTATTTTTGGGACTAACCTATTAACCGGAGGCCCAGCCTAAAATTGCTATTTTTTGACTATTTCAGTGTTTCGAAGAAACGGAATATCAAACGGAGTCCAAACGGAATAAACCTTTCTGGAACGTGATTTTCTTCCCGAATATGACCCAAGAGACTTGGACCCTATGCCATGGAAGCTTCGAGGTGGGCACGACGTAGGGGGGCACGCCCTATACCCCCAGGCGCACTCCCCACCCTCGTGGGCCCACCGAAGCTCCACCGACGTACTTCTTCCTCCTATATATACCTACGTACCCCTAAACGAACAGAGACGGAGCCAAAAACCTAATTCCACCGCCGCAACTTTCTGTATCCACGAGATGCCATCTTGGGGCCTGTTCCGGAGCTCCGCCGGAGAGGGCCGTCATCACGGAGGGCTTCTACATCATCATAGCCCCTCCGATGAAGTGTGAGGAGTTTACCTCAGACCTTCGGGTCTAGATGGCTTCTTCTCTCTTTTTGGATATCAATACAAAGTTCTCCCCCTCTCTCATGGAGATCTATTCGATGTAATCTTCTTCTTTTTGCAGTGTGTTTGTTGAGACCGATGAATTGTGGGTTTATGATCAAGTCTATCTATGAATAGTATTTGAATCTTTTCTGAATTCTTTTATGTATGACTGGTTATCTTTGCAAGTCTCTTCGAATTATCCGTTTGGTTTGGCCAACTAGATTGGTAGTTCTTGCCATGGGAGAAGTGCTTAGCTTTGGGTTCGATCTTGCGGTGTCCTTTCCCAGTGACAGAAGGGGCAGCAAGGCACGTATTGCATCGTTGCCATCAAGGATAACAAGATGGGGTTTATTTCATATTGCATAAATTTATCTCTCTACATCACGTCATCTTGCTTAAAGCGTTACTCAGTTTTTAACTTAATACTCTAGATGCATGATGCGTAGCGGTCGATGAGTGGAGTAATAGTAGTAGATGCAGAATCGTTTCGGTCTACTTGTCACGGATGTGATGCCTATATACATGATCATGCCTAGATATTCTCATAACTATGCTCAATTCTGTCAATTGCTCAACAGTAATTTGTTCACCCACCGTAGAATACTTATGCTCTTGAGAGAAGCCACTAGTGAAAGCTATGGCCCCCGGGTCTATTCTCATCATATCAATCTCCATCACTTTAATCTTGCTTTACTTTTTACTTTGCCTTTTACATTTTACTTTGCATCTCTATACCAATAATACCAAAAATATTATATCTATCAGATCTCACTCTCGTCACTGACCGTGAAGGGATTGACAACCCCCCATCGCGTTGGTTGCGAATAGCTATCGTTTTGTGCAGGTACAAGGGACTTGAGCATGGCCTCCTACCGGATTGATTCCTTGGTTCTGAAAAACTGAGGGAAATACTTACACTACTCTGTTGCATCATCCTTTCCTCTTTGGGGAAATCCAACGCAAGCTCAAGAGGTAGCAAGAAGAATTTCTGGCGCCGTTGCCGGGGAGGTTCGTGCAAGTCAAGATTTGACTCTCGACAACGAGCCATTTCTGGCGCCGTTGCCGGGGAGTCTATGCAAAAAGTCAACATACCAAGTACCCTTCACAATCCCTACTCACTCACATTGATATTTGTTGATGCGCATCTCCATAGCCTGTTGATACGCCTAGTTGATGTGAGACTATCTTCCCCTGTTTTTGTCTTCTCCACAACCACCATTCTATTCCACATATAGTGCTATATCCATGGCTCACGCTCATGTATTGCATGAAGAGTGAAAAAGTTCTGAAAAAGTTAGAGTATGAAACAATTGCTTGGCTTGTCATCGGGGTTGTGCATGATTTAAATACTTTGTGTGGTGAAGATAGAGCATAGCCAGACTATATGATTTTGTAGGGATAACTTTCTTTGGCCATGTTATTTTGAGAAGACATAATTGCTTTGTTAGTATGCTTGAAGTATTATTATTTTTATGTCAATATAAATTTTGTCTTGAATCTTTCGAATCTGAATATTCATATCACAATTAAGAAGATTTGCAATGAAATTATGCCAAGCAGCACTCCGCATCAAAAATTCTCTTTTTATCATTTACCTACTCGAGGACGAGCAGGAATTAAGCTTGGGGATGCCTGATACGTCTCCAACGTATCTATAATTTTTATTGCTCCATGCTATATTATCTACTATTTTGGACTATATTGGGCTTTATTTTCCACTTTTATATTATTTTTGGGACTAACCTATTAACCGGAGGCCTAGCCTAAAATTGCTATTTTTTTCCTATTTCGGTGTTTCGAAGAAACGGAATATCAAACAGAGTCCAAACGGAATAAACCTTTCTGGAACGTGATTTTCTTCCCGAATATGACCCAGGAGACTTGGACCCTATGCCAAGGAATCTTCGAGGTGGGCACGACGTAGGGGGGCACGCCCTATACCCCCAGGCGCACTCCCCACCCTCGTGGGCCCACCGAAGCTCCACCGACGTACTTCTTCCTCCTATATATACCTACGTACCCCTAAACGAATAGAGACGGAGCCAAAAACCTAATTCCACCGCCGCAACTTTCTGAATCCACGAGATGCCATCTTGGGGCCTGTTTGGGAGCTCCGCCGGAGAGGGCCGTCATCACGGAGGGCTTCTACATCATCATAGCCCCTCCGATGAAGTGTGAGTAGTTTACCTCAGACCTTCGGGTCTAGATGGCTTCTTCTCTCTTTTTGGATCTCAATACAAAGTTCTCCCCCTGTCTCGTGGAGATCTATTCGATGTAATCTTCTTCTTTTTGCGGTGTGTTTGTTGAGACCGATGAATTGTGGGTTTATGATCAAGTCTATCTATGAATAGTATTTGAATCTTTTCTGAATTCTTTTATGTATGACTGGTTATCTTTGCAAGTCTCTTCGAATTATCCGTTTGGTTTGGCCAACTAGATTGGTAGTTCTTGCCATGGGAGAAGTGCTTAGCTTTGGGTTCGATCTTGCGGTGTCCTTTCCCAGTGACAGAAGGGAAGCAAGGCACGTATTGCATCGTTGCCATCGAGGATAACAAGATGGGGTTTATTTCATATTGCATAAATTTATCTCTCTACATCATCTCATCTTGCTTAAAGTGTTACTCAGTTTTTAACTTAATACTCTAGATGCATGCTGGATAGCGGTCGATGAGTGGAGTAATAGTAGTAGATGCAGAATCAATTCGGTCTACTTGTCACGGACGTGATGCCTATATACATGATCATGCCTAGATATTCTCATAACTATGCTCAATTCTGTCAATTGCTCAACAGTAATTTGTTCACCCACTGTAGAATACTTATTCTCTTGAGAGAAGCCACTAGTGAAAGCTATGGCCCCCGGGTCTATTCTCATCATATCAATCTCCATCACTTTAATCTTGCTTTGCTTTTTTACTTTGCCTTTTACTTTTTACTTTGCATCTCTATAACAATAATACCAAAAATATTATATCTATCAGATCTCACTCTCGTCAGTGACCGTGAAGGGATTCACAACCCCTAATCGCGTTGGTTGTGAATAGCTATCGTTTTGCGCAGGTACAAGGGACTTGTGCGTGGCCTCCTACTGGATTGATACCTTGGTTCTGAAAAACTAAGCGAAATACTTACGCTACTCTGTTGCATCATCCTTTCCTCTTTGGGGAAATCCAACGCAAGCTCAAGAGGTAGCAAGAAGAATTTCTGGCGCCGTTGCCGGGGAAGTTCGTGCAAGTCAAGATTTGACTCTCGACAACGAGCCATTTCTGGCGCCGTTGCCGAGGAGTCTATGCAAAAAGTCAACATACCAAGTACCCTTCACAATCCCTGATCACTCACATTGATATCTGTTGATGGGCATCTCCATAGCCCGTTGATACGCCTAGTTGATGTGAGACTATCTTCCCCTGTTTTTGTCTTCTCCACAACCACCATTCTATTCCACATATAGTGCTATATCCATGGCTCACGCTCATGTATTGCGTGAAGATTGAAAAAGTTCTGAAAAAGTTAGAGTATGAAACAATTGCTTGGCTTGTCATCGGGGTTGTGCATGATTTAAATACTTTGTGTGGTGAAGATAGAGCATAGCCAGACTATATGATTTTGTAGGGATAACTTTCTTTGGCCATGTTATTTTGAGAAGACATAATTGCTTTGTTAGTATGCTTGAAGTATTATTATTTTTATGTCAATATAAACTTTTGTCTTGAATATTTCGAATCTAAATATTCATATCACAATTAAGAAGATTTCCATTGAAATTATGCCAAGCAGCACTCCGCATCAAACATTCTCTTTTTATCATTTACCTACTCGAGGACGAGCAGGAATTAAGCTTGGGGATGCCTGATACATCTCCAACGTATCTATAATTTTTTATTGCCCCATGCTATATTATCTACTGTTTTGGACTATATTGGGCTTTATTTTCCACTTTTATATTATTTTTGGGACTAACCTATTAACCGGAGGCCCAGCCTAAAATTGCTATTTTTTGCCTATTTTAGTGTTTCGAAGAAACGGAATATCAAACGGAGTCCAAACGGAATAAACCTTTCTGGAACGTGATTTTCTTCCCGAATATGACCCAGGAGACTTGGACCCTATGCCAAGGAAGCTTCGAGGTGGGCACAACATAGGGGGGCACGCCCTATACCCCAGGCGCACTCCCCACCCTCGTGGGCCCACTGAAGCTCCACCGACGTACTTCTTCCTCCTATATATACCTACGTACCCCTAAACGAACAGAGATGGAGCCAAAAACCTAATTCCACCGCCGCAACTTTCTGTATCCATGAGATGCCATCTTGGGGCCTGTTTCGGAGCTCCGCCTGAGAGGGCCGTCATCACGGAGGGCTTCTACATCATCATAGCCCCTCCGATGAAGTGTGAGTAGTTTACCTCAGACCTTTGGGTCTAGATGGCTTCTTCTGTCTTTTTGGATCTCAATACAAAGTTCTCCCCCTCTCTCGTGGAGATCTATTCGATGTAATCTTCTTCTTTTTGCGGTGTGTTTGTTGAGACCGATGAATTGTGGGTTTATGATCAAGTCTATCTATGAATAGTATTTGAATCTTTTCTGAATTCTTTTATGTATGACTGGTTATCTTTGCAAGTCTCTTCGAATTATCCGTTTGGTTTGGCCAACTAGATTGGTAGTTCTTGCCATGGGAGAAGTGCTTAGCTTTGGGTTCGATCTTGCGGTGTCCTTTCCCAGTGACAGAAGGGAAGCAAGGCACGTATTGCATCGTTGCCATCGAGGATAACAAGATGGAGTTTATTTCATATTGCATAAATTTATCTCTCTACATCATGTCATCTTGCTTAAAGTGTTACTCGGTTTTTAACTTAATACTCTAGATGCATGCTGGATAGCGGTCGATGAGTGGAGTAATAGTAGTAGATGCAGAATCAATTCGGTCTACTTGTCACGGACGTGATGCCTATATACATGATCATGCCTAGATATTCTCATAACTATGCTCAATTTTGTTAATTGCTCAACAGTAATTTGTTCACCCACCATAGAATACTTATGCTCTTGAGAGAAGCCACTAGTGAAAGCTATGGCCCCCGGATCTATTCTCATCATATCAATCTCCATCACTTTAATCTTGCTTTGCTTTTTACTTTGCCTTTTACTTTTTACTTTGCATCTCTATACCAATAATACCAAAAATATTATATCTATCAGATCTCACTCTCGTCAGTGACCGTGAAGGGATTAACAACCCCTAATCGCGCTGGTTGCGAATAGCTATCGTTTTGTGCAGGTACAAGGGACTTGAGCGTGGCCTCCTACTGGATTGATACCTTGGTTCTGAAAAACTGAGGGAAATACTTACGCTACTTTGTTGCATCATCCTTTCCTCTTTGGGGAAATCCAACACAAGCTCAAGAGGTAGCAAGAAGAATTTCTGGCGCCATTGCCGGGGAGGTTCGTGCAAGTCAAGATTTGACTCTCGACAACGAGCCATTTCTGGCGCCATTGCCGGGGAGTCTATGCAAAAAGTCAACATGCCAAGTACCCTTCACAATCCCTACTCACTCACATTGATATCTGTTGATGGGCATCTCCATAGCCCGTTGATACGCCTAGTTGATGTGAGACTATCTTCCCCTGTTTTTGTCTTCTCCACAACCACCAATCTATTCCACATATAGTGCTATATCCATGGCTCACGCTCATGTATTGCGTGAAGATTGAAAAAGTTCTGAAAAAGTTAGAGTATGAAACAATTGCTTGGCTTGTCATCGGGGTTGTGCATGATTTAAATACTTTGTGTGGTGAAGATAGAGCATAGCCAGACTATATGATTTTGTAGGGATAACTTTCTTTAGCCATGTTATTTTGAGAAGACATAATTTCTTTGTTAGTATGCTTGAAGTATTATTATTTTTATGTCAATATAAACTTTTGTCTTGAATCTTTCGAATCTGAATATTCATATCACAATTAAGAAGATTTGCATTGAAATTATGCCAAGCAGCACTCCGCATCAAAAATTCTCTTTTTATCATTTACCTACTCGAGGACGAGCAGGAATTAAGCTTGGGGATGCCTGATACGTCTCCAACATATCTATAATTTTTTATTTTTCCATGCTATATTATCTACTGTTTTGGACTATATTGGGCTTTATTTTCCACTTTTATGTTATTTTTGGGACTAACCTATTAACCGGAGGCCCAACCCAAAATTGCTATTTTTTGCCTATTTCAGTGTTTCGAAGAAACGGAATATCAAGCGGAGTCCAAACGGAATAAACCTTTCTGGAATGTGATTTTCTTCCCGAATATGACCCAGGAGACTTGGACCCTATGCCAAGGAAGCTTCGAGGTGGGCACGGCGTAGGGGGGCACGCCCTATACCCCAGGCGCACTCCCCACCCTCGTGGGCCCACCGAAGCTCCACCGATGTACTTCTTCCTCCTATATATACCTACGTACCCCTAAACGAACAGAGACGGAGCCAAAAACCTAATTCCACTGCCGCAACTTTCTGTATCCACGAGATGCCATCTTGGGGCCTGTTCCGGAGCTCCGCCGGAGAGGGTCGTCATCACGGAGGGCTTCTACATCATCATAGCCCCTCCGATGAAGTGTGAGTAGTTTACCTCAGACCTTCGGGTCTAGATGGCTTCTCCTCTCTTTTTGGATCTCAATACAAAGTTCTCCCCCTCTCTCGTGGAGATCTATTTGATGTAATCTTCTTCTTTTTTGGTGTGTTTGTTGACACCGACGAATTGTGGGTTTATGATCAAGTCTATCTATGAATAATATTTGAATCTTCTCTGAATTCTTTTATGTATGATTGGTTATCTTTTCAAGTCTCTTTGAATTATACATTTGGTTTGGCCAACTAGATTGGTAGTTCTTGCCATGGGAGAAGTGCTTAGCTTTGGGTTCGATCTTGCGGTGTCCTTTCCCCGTGACAGAAGGGGCAGCAAGGCACGTATTGCATCATTGCCATCGAGGATAACAAGATGGGGTTTATTTCATATTGCATGAATTTATCTCTCTACATCATGTCATCTTGCTTAAAGTGTTACTCTGTTTTTAACTTAATACTCTAGATGCATGCTGGATAGCGGTTGATCAGTGGAGTAATAGTAGTAGATGCAGAATCAATTCGGTCTACTTGTCACGGACGTGATGCCTATATACATGATCATGCCTAGATATTCTCATAACTATGCTCAATTTTGTTAATTGCTCAACAGTAATTTGTTCACCCACCATAGTACACTTATGCTCTTGAGAGAAGCCACTAGTGAAAGCTATGGCCCCCGGGTCTATTCTCATCATATCAATTTCCATCACTTTAATCTTGCTTTGCTTTTTACTTCGCCTTTTACTTTTTACTTTGCATCTCTATACCAATAATACCAAAAATATTATATCTATCAGATCTCACTCTCGTCAGTGACCGTGAAGGGATTAACAACCCCTAATCGCGCTGGTTGCGAATAGCTATCGTTTTGTGCAGGTACAAGGGACTTGAGCGTGGCCTCCTACTGGATTGATACCTTGGTTCTGAAAAACTGAGGGAAATACTTACGCTACTTTGTTGCATCATCCTTTCCTCTTTGGGGAAATCCAACACAAGCTCAAGAGGTAGCAAGAAGAATTTCTGGCGCCATTGCCGGGGAGGTTCGTGCAAGTCAAGATTTGACTCTCGACAACGAGCCATTTCTGGCGCCATTGCCGGGGAGTCTATGCAAAAAGTCAACATGCCAAGTACCCTTCACAATCCCTACTCAATCACATTGATATCTGTTGATGGGCATCTCCATAGCCCGTTGATACGCCTAGTTGATGTGAGACTATCTTCCCCTGTTTTTGTCTTCTCCACAACCACCATTCTATTCCACATATAGTGCTATATCCATGGCTCACGCTCATGTATTGCATGAAGATTGAAAAAGTTCTGAAAAAGTTAGAGTATGAAACAATTGCTTGGCTTGTCATCGGGGTTGTGCATGATTTAAATACTTTGTGTGGTGAAGATAGAGCATAGCCAGACTATATGATTTTGTAGGGATAACTTTCTTTAGCCATGTTATTTTGAGAAGACATAATTGCTTTGTTAGTATGCTTGAAGTATTATTATTTTTATGTCAATATAAACTTTTGTCTTGAATCTTTCGAATCTAAATATTCATATCACAATTAAGAAGATTTGCATTGAAATTATGCCAAGCAGCACTCCGCATCAAAAATTCTCTTTTTATCATTTACCTACTCGAGGACGAGCAGGAATTAAGCTTGGGGATGCCTGATACGTCTCCAACATATCTATAATTTTTTATTTTTCCATGCTATATTATCTACTATTTTGGACTATATTGGGCTTTATTTTCCACTTTTATGTTATTTTTGGGACTAACCTATTAACCGGAGGCCCAACCCAAAATTGCTATTTTTTGCCTATTTCAGTGTTTCGAAGAAACGGAATATCAAGCGGAGTCCAAACGGAATAAACCTTTCTGGAATGTGATTTTCTTCCCGAATATGACCCAGGAGACTTGGACCCTATGCCAAGGAAGCTTCGAGGTGGGCACGGCGTAGGGGGGCACGCCCTATACCCCCAGGCGCACTCCCCACCCTCGTGGGCCCACCGAAGCTCCACCGATGTACTTCTTCCTCCTATATATACCTACGTACCCCTAAACGAACAGAGACGGAGCCAAAAACCTAATTCCACTGCCGCAACTTTCTGTATCCATGATATGCCATCTTGGGGCCTGTTCCGGAGCTCCGCCGGAGAGGGTCGTCATCACGGAGGGCTTCTACATCATCATAGCCCCTCCGATGAAGTGTGAGTAGTTTACCTCAGACCTTCGGGTCTAGATGGCTTCTCCTCTCTTTTTGGATCTCAATACAAAGTTCTCCCCCTCTCTCGTGGAGATCTATTTGATGTAATCTTCTTCTTTTTTGGTGTGTTTGTTGACACCGACGAATTGTGGGTTTATGATCAAGTCTATCTATGAATAATATTTGAATCTTCTCTGAATTCTTTTATGTATGATTGGTTATCTTTGCAAGTCTCTTTGAATTATACATTTGGTTTGGCCAACTAGATTGGTAGTTCTTGCCATGGGAGAAGTGCTTAGCTTTGGGTTCGATCTTGCGGTGTCCTTTCCCCGTGACAGAAGGGGCAGCAAGGCACGTATTGCATCATTGCCATCGAGGATAACAAGATGGGGTTTATTTCATATTGCATGAATTTATCTCTCTACATCATGTCATCTTGCTTAAAGTGTTACTCTGTTTTTAACTTAATACTCTAGATGCATGCTGGATAGCGGTTGATCAGTGGAGTAATAGTAGTAGATGCAGAATCAATTCGGTCTACTTGTCACGGACGTGATGCCTATATGCATGATCATGCCTAGATATTCTCATAACTATGCTCAATTTTGTTAATTGCTCAACAGTAATTTGTTCACCCACCATAGTATACTTATGCTCTTGAGAGAAGCCACTAGTGAAAGCTATGGCCCCCGGGTCTATTCTCATCATATCAATTTCCATCACTTTAATCTTGCTTTGCTTTTTACTTTGCCTTTTACTTTTTACTTTGCATCTCTATACCAATAATACCAAAAATATTATATCTATCAGATCTCACTCTCGTCAGTGACCGTGAAGGGATTAACAACCCCTAATCGCGCTGGTTGCGAATAGCTATCGTTTTGTGCAGGTACAAGGGACTTGAGCGTGGCCTCCTACTGGATTGATACCTTGGTTCTGAAAAACTGAGGGAAATACTTACGCTACTTTGTTGCATCATCCTTTCCTCTTTGGGGAAATCCAACACAAGCTCAAGAGGTAGCAAGAAGAATTTCTGGCGCCATTGCCTGGGAGGTTCGTGCAAGTCAAGATTTGACTCTCGACAACGAGCCATTTCTGGCGCCATTGCCGGGGAGTCTATGCAAAAAGTCAACATACCAAGTACCCTTCACAATCCCTACTCACTCACATTGATATCTGTTGATGGGCATCTCCATAGCCCGTTGATACGCCTAGTTGATGTGAGACTATCTTCCCCTGTTTTTGTCTTCTCCACAACCGCCATTCTATTCCACATATAGTGCTATATCCATGGCTCACGCTCATGTATTGCGTGAAGATTGAAAAAGTTCTGAAAAAGTTAGAGTATGAAACAATTGCTTGGCTTGTCATCGGAGTTGTGCATGATTTAAATTCTTTGTGTGGTGAAGATAGAGCATAGGCAGACTATATGATTTTGTAGGGATAACTTTCTTTAGCCATGTTATTTTGAGAAGACATAATTTCTTTGTTAGTATGCTTGAAGTATTATTATTTTTATGTCAATATAAACTTTTGTCTTGAATCTTTCGAATCTGAATATTCATATCACAATTAAGAAGATTTGCATTGAAATTATGCCAAGCAGCACTCCACATTAAAAATTCTCTTTTTATCATTTACCTACTCGAGGACGAGCAGGAATTAAGCTTGGGGATGCCTGATACGTCTCCAACATATCTATAATTTTTTATTTTTCCATGCTATATTATCTACTGTTTTGGACTATATTGGGCTTTATTTTCCACTTTTATGTTATTTTTGGGACTAACCTATTAACCGGAGGCCCAACCCAAAATTGCTATTTTTTGCCTATTTTAGTGTTTCGAAGAAACGGAATATCAAACGGAGTCCAAACGGAATAAACCTTTCTGGAATGTGATTTTCTTCCCGAATATGACCCAGGAGACTTGGACCCTATGCCAAGGAAGCTTCGAGGTGGGCACGACGTAGGGGGGCACGCCCTATACCCCCAGGCGCACTCCCCACCCTCGTGGGCCCACCGAAGCTCCACCGATGTACTTCTTCCTCCTATATATACCTACGTACCCCTAAACGAACAAAGACGGAGCTAAAAACCTAATTCCACCGCCGCAACTTTCTGTATCCACGAGATGCCATCTTGGGGCCTGTTCCGGAGCTCCGCCGGAGAGGGTCGTCATCACGGAGGGATTCTACATCATCATAGCCCCTCCGATGAAGTGTGAGTAGTTTACCTCAGACCTTCGGGTCTAGATGGCTTCTTCTGTCTTTTTGGATCTCAATACAAAGTTCTCCCCCTCTCTCGTGGAGATCTATTTGATGTAATCTTCTTCTTTTTTGGTGTGTTTGTTGACACCGACGAATTGTGGGTTTATGATCAAGTCTATCTATGAATAATATTTGAATCTTCTCTGAATTCGTTTATGTATGATTGGTTATCTTTGCAAGTCTCTTTGAATTATCCATTTGGTTTGGCCAACTAGATTGGTAGTTCTTGACATGGGAGAAGTGCTTAGCTTTGGGTTCGATCTTGCGGTGTCCTTTCCCCGTGATAGAAGGGGCAGCAAGGCACGTATTGCATCATTGCCATCGAGGATAACAAGATGGGGTTTATTTCATATTGCATGAATTTATCTCTCTACATCATGTCATCTTGCTTAAAGTGTTACTCTGTTTTTAACTTAATACTCTAGATGCATGCTGGATAGCGGTTGATCAGTGGAGTAATAGTAGTAGATGCAGAATCAATTCGGTCTACTTGTCACGGACGTGATGCCTATATACATGATCATGCCTAGATATTCTCATAACTATGCTCAATTTTGTTAATTGCTCAACAGTAATTTGTTCACCCACCATAGTATACTTATGCTCTTGAGAGAAGCCACTAGTGAAAGCTATGGCCCCCGGGTCTATTCTCATCATATCAATTTCCATCACTTTAATCTTGCTTTGCTTTTTTACTTTGCCTTTTACTTTTTACTTTGCATCTCTATACCAATAATACCAAAAATATTATATCTATCAGATCTCACTCTCGTCAGTGACCGTGAAGGGATTAACAACCCCTAATCGCGCTGGTTGCGAATAGCTATCGTTTTGTGCAGGTACAAGGGACTTGAGCGTGGCCTCCTACTGGATTGATACCTTGGTTCTGAAAAACTGAGGGAAATACTTACGCTACTTTGTTGCATCATCCTTTCCTCTTTGGGGAAATCCAACACAAGCTCAAGAGGTAGCAAGAAGAATTTCTGGCGCCATTGCCTGGGAGGTTCGTGCAAGTCAAGATTTGACTCTCGACAACGAGCCATTTCTGGCGCCATTGCCGGGGAGTCTATGCAAAAAGTCAACATACCAAGTACCCTTCACAATCCCTACTCACTCACATTGATATCTGTTGATGGGCATCTCCATAGCCCGTTGATACGCCTAGTTGATGTGAGACTATCTTCCCCTGTTTTTGTCTTCTCCACAACCGCCATTCTATTCCACATATAGTGCTATATCCATGGCTCACGCTCATGTATTGTGTGAAGATTGAAAAAGTTCTGAAAAAGTTAGAGTATGAAACAATTGCTTGGCTTGTCATCGGAGTTGTGCATGATTTAAATTCTTTGTGTGGTGAAGATAGAGCATAGGCAGACTATATGATTTTGTAGGGATAACTTTCTTTAGCCATGTTATTTTGAGAAGACATAATTTCTTTGTTAGTATGCTTGAAGTATTATTATTTTTATGTCAATATAAACTTTTGTCTTGAATCTTTCGAATCTGAATATTCATATCACAATTAAGAAGATTTGCATTGAAATTATGCCAAGCAGCACTCCACATCAAAAATTCTCTTTTTATCATTTACCTACTCGAGGACGAGCAGGAATTAAGCTTGGGGATGCCTGATACGTCTCCAACATATCTATAATTTTTTATTTTTCCATGCTATATTATCTACTATTTTGGACTATATTGGGCTTTATTTTCCACTTTTATGTTATTTTTGGGACTAACCTATTAACCGGAGGCCCAACCCAAAATTGCTATTTTTTGCCTATTTTAGTGTTTCGAAGAAACGGAATATCAAACGGAGTCCAAACGGAATAAACCTTTCTGGAATGTGATTTTCTTCCCGAATATGACCCAGGAGACTTGGACCCTATGCCAAGGAAGCTTCGAGGTGGGCACGACGTAGGGGGGCACGCCCTATACCCCCAGGCGCACTCCCCACCCTCGTGGGCCCAACGAAGCTCCACCGATGTACTTCTTCCTCCTATATATACCTACGTACCCCTAAACGAACAAAGACGGAGCTAAAAACCTAATTCCACCGCCGCAACTTTCTGTATCCACGAGATGCCATCTTGGGGCCTGTTCCGGAGCTCCGCCGGAGAGGGTCGTCATCACGGAGGGCTTCTACATCATCATAGCCCCTCCGATGAAGTGTGAGTAGTTTAGCTCAGACCTTCGGGTCTAGATGGCTTCTTCTGTCTTTTTGGATCTCAATACAAAGTTCTCCCCCTCTCTCGTGGAGATCTATTTGATGTAATCTTCTTCTTTTTTGGTGTGTTTGTTGACACCGACGAATTGTGGGTTTATGATCAAGTCTATCTATGAATAATATTTGAATCTTCTCTGAATTCGTTTATGTATGATTGGTTATCTTTGCAAGTCTCTTTGAATTATCCATTTGGTTTGGCCAACTAGATTGGTAGTTCTTGCCATGGGAGAAGTGCTTAGCTTTGGGTTCGATCTTGCGGTGTCCTTTCCCCGTGACAGAAGGGGCAGCAAGGCACGTATTGCATCATTGCCATCGAGGATAACAAGATGGGGTTTATTTCATATTGCATGAATTTATCTCTCTACATCATGTCATCTTGCTTAAAGTGTTACTCTGTTTTTAACTTAATACTCTAGATGCATGCTGGATAGCGGTTGATGAGTGGAGTAATAGTAGTAGATGCAAAATCGTTTCGGTCGACTTGTCACGGACGTGATGCCTATATACATGATCATGCCTAGATATTCTCATAACTATGCTCAATTCTGTCAGTTGCTCAGCAGTAATTTGTTCACCCACCGTAGAATACTTATGCTCTTGAGAGAAGCCACTAGTGAAACCTATGGCCCCCGGGTCTATTCTCATCATATCAATCTCCATCACTTTAATCTTGCTTTGCTTTTTACTTTGCCTTTTACTTTTTACTTTGCATCTCTATACCAAAAATACCCAAAATATTATATCTATCAGATCTCACTCTCGTAAGTGACCGTGAAGGGATTGACAACCCCTAATCGCGTTGGTTGCGAGTAGCTATCGTTTTGCGCAGGTACAAGGGACTTGAGCATGGCCTCCTACTGGATTGATACCTTGGTTCTCAAAAACTGAGGGAAATACTTACGCTACTCTGTTGCATCATCCTTTCCTCTTCGGGGAAATCCAACGCAAGCTCAAGAGGTAGCAGCGGGGCTCACCAAGCGGTGGGCCCTAGCAACTGACGGAGAAGCCGGCGACCAGAGACACTAACAGCCGGGACCTACACCCGGCCAGATTACCATTGTACCCCTGGGAGTAGGCCTATATAAACCCCACAGGGAACCCATGCAATGGGCTCCGAATCTATTAGAACTAGACTCATACCTAGAGGAAGGAGAGAGTGTGCCTGCCTTCTTCTACCTCTAGCATACAGCTCGAGGAGCACCATTGTACTCACTAGTGCCTTAGTGATCATGCGGAGACCCCGTAGAGTAGGACTAGGGGTGTTATCTCCTATGAGAGCCCCGAACCTCGGTAAAGTACGCCGACGGTCGTGCCTACGCCTCATTCCAGGCACCGGCGACATTCTACTCGATCCCACCATGATAAGCCATCCATTGGCATATGTCGCACCCAACCCCCGATAGGTAGCAGTATGACTCCTTTGAAGGTAGTCTTTGTGGGTTTCATCCATGATGGGTTAATGCCCATTTTGCGCATTGTATCCTGATAGAGGAAGTTGAGGCTGCTGCCACCATCCATCAGGACTCGTGTTAGGTGGAACCCATCAATTATTTGGTCTAGGACCAGTGTAGCTAAACCGTCGTGACGGATACTGGTAGGATTATCCCAGCGATCAAAAGTGATAGGGCATGACGACCATGGATTAAATTTTTGGCAACTGGCTCTATCGCGTAGACGTCCCTAAGCGCACGCTTACGCTCCCTCTTGGGGATGTGGGTAGCATATATAATGTTCACCATTTTGACCTGAGGGGGAAACTTCTTCTGTCCCCCTGTGTTCTACGGTCGGGGCTCCTCGTCATCGTCCTCGCTTTGCGATCCCTTATCCTTGTTTTCGACATTTAACTTGCCGGCCTGTTTAAAAACCCAACAATCTCTATTGGTGTGATTGGGTGGTTTGTCTAGGGTGCCATGAATCTAGCACAGACGATCAAGTATGCGGTCCAAGCTAGATGTGACCGAATTGTTCTTTGAAACGGCCTCTTCTACTGACCGGACTTAGAGCCACTGAATCCGGCGTTGACCGCCATATCCTCGGTGTTGTCATTGTTGTTTCGTCGGTTGTATCTGTTGCATCGAGACTTGTCTTTGTTATTTTTAACTTCAGGGTGCCGGCGCCGCTTGCATTGTTTTTGCTACAGGCCAACCAACTATCCTCACTAGCGCAAAAGCGGGTCATGAGTGCCGTAAGGGCTGCCATAGATTTTGGCTTTTCTTGGCCAAGGTGGCGGGCAAGCCATTCATCGCGGATGCTATGTTTAAAGGCCGCTAGGGCTTCAGCATCCAAACAGTCAATGATCTGGTTCTTTTTCGTTAGGAACCTAGTCCAGAATTTCCTGGCTGACTCTCCAGGTTGTTGAACTATGTGGCTTAAGTCATCGGCGTCTGGTGGCCGGACATATGTACCTTGGAAGTTGTCGAGGAAGGCTTCTTCCAAGTCTTCCCAGCTACTGATAGAGTTTTCAGGCAGGCTGTTTAACCGGTGCCGAGCTGGTCCTTTAAGCTTTAGAGGGAGGTATTTGATGGCGTGGAGGTCATCTCCGCGGGCCATGTATATATGGAGAATGAAGTATTCAATCCATGCCGTGGGGTCTGTGGTTCCGTTGTATGATTCTATGTTCACGGGTTTGAACCCTTTTGGGAATTCATGTTCCATGACTTCGTCAGTGAAGCAATGAGGGTGTGCGGGGCCTCTATATCGGGCTGTATCGCGACGTAGCTCTGATGGAGTCCGTTTGCGGCTTTCGGCCCACACATGATTAGGTTTGTCACGTCCGGTTATATGGCCGTCGTCGCATGTCGGGGCACGTCCTCACGATCTGTAGATCGATCTGGTATGTCATGCTTTCTTGTTCAGGTCATGCCGAAGGTCATATCTATGGTTGTGGGTTAATTTATCTCTGCCTTTGCAATGAGAAGGGGCGGGATGGTGTTCGGCTTGAGTTCCCGTTTTGTCCCAACCACGTGGTGGTCGGTCAGCCACATTGTGCGATGGTGGTATGTATTCCGGCGCCTCATCGTCGGACTGAGGTAGCAATTTGCGCTTTGGGTAGCTTTTGGTTGGGCGCTTTAGGTCGTATTCTTCGGCTACTAGGACATCGGTCCATTTATCGTTGAGCGGATATTGGTCAGCTTGAAGCTATTGCTGCTTCTTGTTTAGGCTCCTTGCAGTGGCTATCAGCTGGCGCTTGAAGCGCTCCTGCTCAAGAGGTTCCTCGGGCACGATCAAATCCTCGGTGCCAATGCTCGCCTTGTCCTTGGAGAGCGGAAGATAATTGCCGTCCTCTGAGTCTTCGTGCATGGCCTGTTTTCCAGGGCTGACCTGCCCATCTTCCCGCTCATCTTGCTCAGTAGCTGTGTCAATGGGGTCTTGGTTGTCTTCGGCACCTTCCGGAGTATTATCTTCTCCTGTGCCGGTGGTGCTGTCTCTACTACAGCGTGACTTAGAGCGGCGCCACTGACGCCAGTGCTTTGATTGTATTTCGGAAGGTTTATCCTCTACTGGGTCTTCCTTTTCATCGCTGCTATTCTCCTTTGGTGCATCCACCATGTATACATCATATGAGGAAGTGGCCGTCCAGCGTTCGGTGAACAGTGGGTTCTGGGCCTCTTCTTCTCTGGCATTGTCGTCCATACCGTCGATGTCATTAGAGCCATAATCAAGTGTGTTGGTTAAATCCTCGACAGTGGCTATAAAGTGGGTGGCGGGTGGGTAGTGAAATTTTCCGCCATCAGCCCCTAGTTCGAACCGGACATAGTTTGACTGTGGGTCCCCCGCCAAGGACAGGTTCTTTAATGAGTTTAGCACATCACCCAAGGGCGAGTGGTGGAAGATGTCTGTGGCGCTGAACTCGAAGATCGATAAATGATCAAGTTCGGCGTCCGCGGGCTCACATGGTTCGGAACTTATGGCCAGAGATGAGTCCGGAGTTTCGGTGACACAGATATCATGTGAGGTCAAGTCCATGTCCGGCTCCAATGCTGGGGAATCTGTGGCCTCTGTGGTGGGGTTGAGCCTCCGATCCTTGGATGGCGCAGTATGCTCTGGATCTAAGGCCAGAGGGGTTGAAGAAGCTATCTCCTGAATGCGGTCCGATGACAGATTTAGGACATGTTCATCGAGGTGACCAGGAGCGGTCGCCACGGTCTCAAATATGGCGAAGATCAAATCTCCACAGATTTCCGCGACATAGTTCAAGCTCCCAAATCTGACCTGATGGCCAGGGGCGTAGCTTTCGATCTGCTCCATATGGCCAAACGAGTTGGATATGAGTACTACAAGAGTTGATCTACCACGAGATTGTAATGGCTAAACCCTAGAGGCCTAGCTTGTATGGCTATGATAATGAATCTCTCCTCCGGACTAAGTCCTCCGGTTTATATAGACACCGGAAGTATCTAGGGTTACACAAGGTCGGTTACAAAGAAAGGAATCTACATATTTGATCGCCAAGCTTGCCTTCCATGCTAAGGAGAGTCCCATCCGGACACGGGTGCAGTCTTTGGTCTTCATGTTCTTCATAGCCCATCAGTCCGGCCCATGGCTAACAGGCCTGACGCCCGAGGACGCCTTAGTCCAGGACTCCCTCACCTGGTGTCTGGTACAGGAAGTCGAGAAGGACTCTTCCTTGCATTCCAAACTGACTTTGAGGAGGCTCTTTCTCCAAGAAACGACCCCGGGCTCTTTATATAAATAGAGGAGGAGGGCTAGCTGATACGTCTCCAACGTATGTATAATTTTTGATTGTTCCTTGCTGTTATATTATCATTCTTGGATGTCTTGCAATAATTTTATAGCACATTTATGTCATTTTTTAGGACTAACCTATTGACATAGTGCCCAGTGCCAGTGGCTGTTTTTTGCTTTTTTTTACTTCGCAGAAAATCAATACCAAACGGAGTCCAAATGTAGCAAAACTTTTTGGAGAATTTTTCTAGGCCATAAGACACATGATGGGCCAAAGAAGTAACACAGGGGTTCCCCAAGGGGGGCACAACCTACCTGGGCGCGCTTGGGGGCCTAGGCGCGCCCTGGTGGGTTATGCCCACCTTAGTGGTCTCCCGTACTGCCTCTTTGCTCTATAAATACCCCAATATTCCAAAAACCCTAGGGGAGTCGATGAAACACAATTCCATCCGCCGCAAATTCGAGAAACCACATATCCAATCTAGACACCATCACAGAGGGGTTCATCATCCTCATTGGGCCTCTCCGATGAAGCGTGAGTAGTTCATTGTAGACATACGGGTCCGTAGTTTGTAGCTAGATGGCTTCCTCTCTCTCTCTCTCTCTCTCTTGATTCTCAATACAATGGTCTCTTGGAGATCTATTTGATATCACTCTTTTTGCGGTGTGTTTGTTGGGATCCGACGAACTTTGAGTTTATGATCGGACTATTTTAGCCATAAGAGTTATTTGAGTTTTGATCTCTTATATGCATGATTGCTTATAGCCTCGTATTTCTTCTTTGAATCTTTGGTTTAGTTAGGTTGACTAGATAGATTTTTCTTGCCATGAGAAGATGTGCTTTGGGATGGGTTCGATCTTATGGTGTGCTATCCCAGTGATAGAAGGGAAAATGACATGTATGTATCGTTGCTATTAAGGATACCAAGATGGGGTCTATTCCTACAAGAATAGATCTTGTCTACATCATATCTGTCACATCCCTAGCTTTACCTTGGCCTTGGACTAGCTTGGTTGTTGCATCATGTTTAAATTCAAATGAAATTTGAATTGGGGAATTTTCAAAGCCTCAGAATCCTTTTAAAAATGATCAAGATAAAATTGCTTCAAATAAGTCCAAGAAAATGTTCTTGTTATCCTTTGGAAATATTGGCAAGAGGTAAAATCCAAACCAATATTTTTGGTGTCTCAGAAACATTTATTTTGGGCATTTGAATTAAATCAATAACTATTTGAATTGGATTTATATCTACTATTAAATAAATATAGGTCCAATAATTCTGAAATATTTTATGGAGCTTTGGTTTAATTCTTTTAGCTTCTAAAAATATTTCCAGAAGCAACAAAATTGAATTGGTTTCAAAACCAAATTCAAAACAAACCTGCAAAATAGAAAACAGAACAGAATTAGAAAAAAAACAGAGAGAGAGAGGAAAAACCCCACCTGGCCTTACCTGCCAGCCCACCTGCAGCCCACCTGTGCGGCTATGCACTGTAGCCAGCCCAGCCCACCATCGCCTCCTCCCCTGTCGTCTTCCTCCTCTGCCAGGAGGATGAACGCGTGCCCGACGCGCGCACGGCCACCGCACACCACCTCCTGCTTGCCGCCGAGGGCCTGGACGCCTCCACAACGCCACGCAGCCCCCTGGTCCCTCTCGCTCACTCCCTCGAGATCTTCCCCTCCTCTGCTCTCTCTCCCTCTCATGCTCAAACGCAGCCATCGCCGCCGCTCGCCACCACCGCGGCCACCGCACTCCCCACACCCTGCCGCAGTGCCAAATCGCTCCGCCACAACGCCTTGCTTCCTCAAGCCGAATAATACCACCCCGGACGGCCTACAGTGACGCCCCCGAGATCGTCTTCCTCACCGGCATCTGAAGATCGCCGGCGTCGATTCGCCGTCTCCGATGCATCCCCGAGCCCACTGATCTGCTGGTCGACCTCCCTGTGAGCTCCCCTTCGGTTCTCCCCTAGTCCCGTACTCCCGCACATCCCCTAGCTAGCATGCCGCCTTGGCCGAAGCTTTTCCACCACCGGCCGTGTTGCCGCCGTCGAGCTAGTCACTGGAGCTCATGTCTGAGCACTCCATCGTGCTCAGCACGCTCCCCGTAGCACATATCACCCCACTGACGTCCTCCCCGTGCACCACAATGCGATCCCGCACGCAACCGAACTCCGACCGCCGCCGCGAGGTTGTTTCCGGTGACCTCCGGTCACCCCACGACCTCCCACCTGCTCCCCTGGATGCGGGCGAGCAAGGGCTATGCCCTCGTGCCCTCGGCACGTGTAGCCGATGCCCGTAGCACGTTTCCGGCGTGCCTCCGCCGCACTGGATGGTCGCCGGAGGACTAACCCCAGCCGTGCTGACGTGGCCAGGTTAATTAGGCGTTAACCACCTCTTAATCAAACCCAAGAGCCACAGACAGCCGGGCCCCACCTCATAATTAACCACAGGGTTATTCCCTGCTTTAATTAAGCTAATGCATTGACCCGCCACCTCAGCGTTGACCTGGGCCCCACAGTGAGGTTTACTTGGACCAGCCCCTTTAACCTGCTGACGTCATGCTTACACATTGCTGATGCAGGAATTTGTTTACTGGAATTATTCTTCTACAGGAAATTCTAGAAAATAGCCAAAACTTCTAAAAATCATAGAAAATCAACAGTAACTCCAAATGAAATACTTTATATATGAAAAATGATCAGAAAAATCTAATCTATCCATTTATTCTACTTTCATGCATGTTAAACCAACTTATACCCACTGTATAAGTGAAAACATGATAATGGAAATTTAAATGCTAAATATGGAGTTTGCATATGAACCCTTGGTTCATACGAACTTCATTTAAATTGTTGCTAGATTCAGTAGCACAAATCATAACATCATTGTCATGTCACATTCATGCATCATATTGTGCATTGCATTGATTGTGTTCTTTCTCTGTTGCCGGTGACTGTCCCCTTTCAATAGACGACGTTCCGACGATTATTCGATGACACCGATGAAGAGTTATACTATCTTAAGAAGTGCCAGGAAAGCAAAAACCCCTTGTTCATTGTGATACAATCCCACTCTCTCGCTCCTGCTCTCTTTTACTGCCAGGAAAGCAACAACGATTCAACTGTTACGTGTTGCGGTAGTTGAACCCCTTTCCTCTGCATGACCAGTCATCGCCACAGTAAATAGATGAAACCCACTAGCATGAGTAGGAGTTGTTTGAGCCCTGATGTGCCTACTCATTCATGCTTGTTTGTCATGCCTGCTATTGCTTAGAGTTGTGTCAGGTCTGATTCATCGGGGATGAATTGGAAAGTTGTGAACATGTCCTTCTGTGTGTGAGTTAAGTGTGTTGAACATGATTTGGTAAAGGTATCGATGAGAGGCCATGTAGGAGTACATGGTGGGTTGTTTCATTGGAACCGTCCTTAAGCACCGAGATCTGTATGTGTGATTGAAGAACCAGCTACTACCATGCATTGGGCCCGAAATCAATGGACCCTCTTGACTTCTTAACCACCCTAGTTCTCTGTCCAGGAGTTGAAACTAGTTTCTGGTGTTTATAGGATATGTGTTGGCGGCCGTGCGTAGCGCTGACCCTAGGGGTGGGCTATGATGCGGTAGATACACTGTGGCCGGGCATGCCGGGTGCCCGTTTGATGTCTCGGAAGCCTGTAGACATCGTCCGGGGCCGTATGTGGAAAACTCGGCCGGACTCCCTGCGGATGGAACCTGGATAGGCGATAAACCTGGACTAGAGACTTGAGTGTTTAGGTAGGCCATGGCCGACACCCTCGTTGGGCTTCCGCTTGAAGGTTGCTGAGTACATGTCGTGTAAATGGCGGTAAGTGGTGAGAGCGTGTGTGAAGAAGTACACCCCTACAGGGTTAACATCATCTATTCGAATAGCCGCGTCCGCGGTAAAGGACTACTTGGTTGCCTTTACAGTTCATAGATAACTTGAAGTGGATACTCTAAAACTCGCAAGATAAGTGTGAGTGCTATGGATGGCCTTCTCGTAGGGAGACAGGAGGGGATCCATAGTGGTGTATTGAATGGTGAATATGTGGACTCGTGTGCGCCACCACAAAAGAGTTGCTTGCAGTCGTAGTTCAGGTTAGCCACTGAGTCAAAGCTGGCTTGCTGCAGTTAAACCCCACCACCCCCCTTGTTGATGTCGATGCATATGTAGTTAGTTCTGATGTAAGTCTTGCTGAGTATATTTTTACTCACGTTTGCTTAATTTATGTTTTGCAGAGAGACTTCAGTCTCGCTAGTAGTACCATGCGGACTTCGACGTTTAGCTTGATTCCTCAGCTACGATCTTGTGCCATCGGTAGGATCTGATAGATAGTCAGGCTTCTTAGCCTTTTTCATTTGTAGATGTCTGTACTCAGACATGTTAAGTTTCCGCATGTGCTTGTTGCTTGTATGCTCTGTATGTTGGGTCATGAGACCCATGTTTGTAATATCTCTCTCCTCGGAGGCTAATGAATAAATACTTGAGTCGTAGAGTTATGTTGTGATGCCATGTTGTATTTACACATATTGAGCATATTGTGTGTATGATTGAAATGCTTGGTATGTGTGGGATCCGACAACCTAGTTGTTTATCCTTGGTAGCCTCTCTTATGGGGAAATGTAGTCTTGTGCTTCCATGAGCCATAGTAGTCCGCTATAGCCCGGTTCACCGGAGTCCTGCTAGCCCAGTACTACTGCTCCGGGACACTTGACTGGCCGACATGTGTTTCACTTCGTTCCTATGTCTGTCCCTTCGGGGAAATTTCACGCGGTGACATCCGGAGTCCTGCCTAGCCTGCTACAGCCCGGGTTCCCGGAGTCCTGTTAGCCCAGTGCTACAGCCCAGATTCACACGCTGCTGACCGACATGCTCGATGTGATTCATGTATGCTTGTCCCCATAGGTTAGTGCCGCTTTGGGTTCTCGACTAGCCATTTCGGCCCGGGTTCTCTGTCATATGGATGCTAGCAACACTATCATATACATGAGCCAAAAGGCGCAAACGGTCCCGGGCCATGGTAAGGCGACACCCGTGGGAATACCGTGCGTGAGGCCGCAAAGTGATATGAGGTGTTACCAGCTAGATCGATGTGACTTGGAATCGGGGTCCTGACAGCTTTGGTATCAGAGCCTGACTGCCTATAGGATTACCATGCCAAACTGGTCGAAGTTGAGTCTAGAAATGTTTTAGTTATTTAAGGGAATTGATTGTGGAAGGGAACGTAAGGCTCTTTTTACTCCTTATACCTCATGCCCTCTGTTCTGAGTCATCCTCTTCCTTTCTATGGGGATTAAGAACTAGGCTTCTCATCTTTCTATCAGGATCACGTGTTGCTAATACGTAGAATCTTAGGATTGTTGGTTCCAGGCCTCAGTTCAGTTTCTACTACTTTTAGTATGTTGTCAGTTGAATCAGACCCTTGACATTGTTATGTTGATTGGTTATGCCACCATTTTTCAGGATGTCTCAAATCCTTTCAGCATTTACAGTCGTTATGCTGTCCGAGTCATCCCAGGTTTCTAAATAGTCTGATGCATTTGCAAATTCCTTCCTACCATTCTGAAGTTCCTTTATGCCAGAACAACCAGACTAATTAGTGTGTTGAGTTACTTTACTGCCTCAGCATTTATGTTGGAGCTATTATTATGACTCTAGGTGTCTAGAGTATCACCTAGTAATCTAGCCATGTTTTCTATTTCCCGTGTGATGATTCGGGCCGTCATTCTCGAAAGCATCATGTGATGCCATTTAGTATGTAGGTATTCTATTTCTGGGTTCTTGAACCCGAGATTCACCCTACTTACTTCATGTTGATAGTGTTTGCTCGTTCCTTTAGGTTATTAGTAACCTTTGCGATAGTCCTTGAGGTCTGTGGTATTTCCTTCTTCCGAATACTATGAACCATTAAGGCAGAAGTTCTTTGAACCAAAAGATCACAATCAGAGTACTCTTGAGGAGTTCTCCATTCATAATTGTGATTCTGCCAGTTCTACCTTTCTGCATGGGTTATCTGGAAGAAACCTGTTGAACTTGGTTTGACTTATTAATCTATGCATCCACAACTCAGAAAATCATATGTTCTTTGAGTTGTCCCTCATTAGTTGTTTTCTAACATCCGTCTATCAATTTGTAGTCAGGAGTAGACGTGCACTCGTGTTATCGATGCATATTATTCCTGTGGTCTGTTAAGCCATTCTATTCCGAAATGACTAGGAGAAAGAAACTCCAGTACCTCATCCATATCCAGGATTGGGTCAAAGCAGTTGTATTCCGCAGATCAAAATGCCAATCAAGCTTTTGCTCTGTTCTACCATGGAGTGTCACCCTCTTTCTTATCAAGAATGTCAAGAGAATTGCACCACCTCATATGAATTCTTGATCTAGTGATACTTCTTGCCATCATTGTTCATTCCTTGGTTCCGTGTTGTTGTAACCGGAATGCCGACAAGTGAATCATGATGTGTGAAATCAATACTCCTAGCAACTCTGTTGCTTGGTAGTAAATGGACAATGTTCTCACTCTTAGCGTGTTAGTTATTGAATCATCATTCTAAGATAGATTGTGTTACCTGGTCCTTATTTCTGGTGCACTCTTCGATCAATGAGTTAGGATTATTCAATCCCTTGCTTATTTGATCATATCGTCTTGCCTTGAAAAGCAAGATTGTTCTCGAGCTTAGTAACATATCGGTGGTTCGTGATTTTCCGAAGATCTTCTCGGAAGTATTATCTGGTTGTCACTTGACCACTATGTTGAGTTCGTGATCAAGTTGGTTTTCTTATAAATCACTCCTTCTCCAAGAATCTGTGTTGGATATCCCTGAGCTAGTTGGTTGAGCTAGACAACAACTTGGAGAGTTGGAAGATAAAAGCTTGCCTGACTTAGTTCATGTCAAGGGATATCTTTTTGTGTGTGTGTGTTGAAGAAAGATGATATCTCCATCGATTGGTCCTCGTGATCAGTTGTTGGATCTATTGCCTTGTCAAAATTTTGACTTAAGTATGGGTATCGTCAAGTCAAATCAGAACCAACGATGTTCGTAATGTTGTCTTACTCGTGGTTGATTCCTCGAGCATATACCATTACATATTTTGGTCTGACCAATGCTATCACCGTGTTCACATGATGGTGGAAGTCCAGTTATATGGAAATTCCGATGAGGTGTTGTTGAGCCCATCAGCTGCATTTTGTCTCCCCCGTGATTCATGTTGAACATCAACCTAGTGTTGGAAACTTTGTAAGCATTATCTTCATGTCTTGCTCATGAAATACATGTTTGGTGTAAGAAGTGACTTCCTCTAATTCACGTGCATTTGATGTAAGTTGCCGCCGTGAATTCGAGAAAGTTTGTTTCACTTCCTCTGGAGTCATCCCAAATCAGTCATGCATACGTGCGAATTATTATGTGGTTTGGAGACTTGCAACCTTCATTCTGTATGTATCCCTAGCACACCAAGCCACTGATTGATTTGATCAAGGATGATAAGTTCTAAGTGCTAGTCCTGAAGGTACCAGACGGATTTGTACAAGATTTTGTTATCTGCGATGATGGTTCCCAACCAGAACTCGGTAGTGTTTTATTATAAGACTACCATGTGGTCATGCTTGTCTGGGGTAGCGTGTTCACATGTTTGTAGCAGAACCCGCTCATGTTTTGGAGCTTGCTATCGTAGTTCATCTCCTGAGAGTCTCGCGATGTTATCTCGTCGACTTGTGTTGCAACTCTTCTTTTCAGAAACGTGAGTCTGAAGTATCCTGTTTCTAACCAGATCTAAATCTCAGGCAGATATGATGGTTGGAACATTCTCAGCATTTGCATTTTGTCCCCAGCTTGCACCGCCATTGTACCAAATTTCCATGGGTTGCACTTATCAGTAATTGTTGTTCAAGATCATCTTCAAAGTGTTCCTACCATGGGTCCCATCCATCTCCGATGATAAGCAAAAATCATCCATTGCGTTGTCTTCAACAAGGTAGTCCACATCGTCCATTCTATTCTGAGTATGCCATTCCTTTGAACTCCGCCAAACGATCGATTGTGATTACCTTAGGCCGGTATAAAGAGTGTCAATGATCTCTGAATCAAAAGTAATTCTTTTTGCCACTTAAGGTAATAATTCTACGAGTCACCCTTCTCGAAGGTGTCTCGTTGTGGTATCATGGCTACCCAACTCCTCGCTACGTTGACAGCCGTTCACCACACCCTTAGGTGTCAAATTGTTGTCTATCTAGTGAACCTTCATCATCTGTTTCACTCCATCCCTCTAGATGTATGCTTATTGTCTCATCTCGAGAGATGTTGCTATGTCTCGTTCTGTGAGCTGATCGTCAGTTGCTCGATCTTTGAGGAGATCAGTTCCGTAGAATTTCTTTCTGTCATCATCGTGTTGGATGAAGTTCTCAGAGCATGACGTCGAGACAAGATCGTGATTGGATCAACGTTCTTATGAGGCGCAACCTGGATCGTGAAGATTGTGTTAGTTTGCGTTCCCCCCTTCCATCTTACCCTACGCTTGAATCTCGGGACGAGATTCTTGTTTTAGTGGGGGTGAGTTGTCACATCCCTAGATTTACCTCGGCCTTGGACTAGCTTGGTTGTTGCATCATGTTTAAATTCAAATGAAATTTGAATTGGGGAATTTTCAAAGCCTCAGAATCCTTTTAAAAATGATCAAGATAAAATTGCTTCAAATAAGTCCAAGAAAATGTTCTTGTTATCCTCTGGAAATATTGGCAAGAGGTAAAATCCAAACCAATATTTTTGGTGTCTCAGAAACATTTATTTTGGGCATTTGAATTAAATCAATAACTATTTGAATTGGATTTATATCTACTATTAAATAAATATAGGTCCAATAATTCTGAAATATTTTATGGAGCTTTGGTTTAATTCTTTTAGCTTCTAAAAATATTTCCAGAAGCAACAAAATTGAATTGGTTTCAAAACCAAATTCAAAACAAACCTGTATAATAGAAAACAGAACAGAATTAGAAAAAAATAGAGAGAGAGAGGAAAAACCCACCTGGCCTTACCTGCCAGCCCACCTGCAGCCCACCTGTGCGGCCCAGCACTGTAGCCAGCCCAGCCCACCACCGCCTCCTCCCCTGTCGTCTTCCTCCTCTGCCAGGAGGATGAGCGCGTGCCCGACGCGTACACGGCCACCGCACGCCACCTCCTGCTTGCCGCCGAGGGCCTGGACGACTCCACGATGCCACGCAGCCCCCTGGACCTCTCGCTCACTCCCTCGAGCTCTTCCCCTCCTCTGCTCTCTCTCCCTCTCATGCCTAAACGCAGCCGTCGCCGCCGCTCACCACCACCGCGGCCACCGCAGTCCCCAAGCCCTGCCGCAGTGCCAAATCGCTCCACCACGACGCCTCGCTTCTTCAAGCCGAATAATACCACCCCGGACGGTCTACAGTGACGCCCCCGAGCTTGTCTTCCTCACCGGCATCTGAAGATCGTCGGCATCGATTCGCCGTCTCCGACGCATCCCCGAGCCCGCTGATCCGCTGGTCGACCTCCCTGTGAGCTCCCCTTTGGTTCTCCCCTACTCCCGTAGTCCCGCTCGTCCCCTAGCTAGCATGCCGCCTTGGCCGAAGCTTTTCCGCCGCCGGCCGTGTTGCCGCCATCGAGCTAGTCATTGGAGCTCATGTCCGAGCACTCCATCATGCTCAGCACGCTCCCCGTAGCACATATCACCACACCGCCGTCCTCCCCATGCACCACAACGCGATCCCGCACGCAACCAAACTCCGGCCGCGGCCGAGAGGTTGTTTCCGGTGAGCTCCGGTCACCCCACGACCTCCCACCTGCTCCCCTGGATGCGGGCGAGCAAGGGCTACGCCCTGCTGCCCTCGGCACGTGCAGCCGACATCCGTAGCGCCTTTTCGGCGTGCCTCCGCCGCGCTGGATGGTCGCCGGAGGACTAACCCCGGCCATGCTGACGTGGCCAGGTTAATTAGGCGTTAACCACCTCTTAATCAAACCCAAGAGTCACAGACAGCCGGGCCCCACCTCATAATTAACCAGAGGGTTATTCCCTGCTTTAATTAAGCTAATGCGTTGACCCGCCACCTCAGCGTTGACCTGGGCCCCACAGTGAGGTTTACTTGGACCAGCCCCTTTGACCTGCTGACGTCATGCTTACACATTGCTGATGCAGGAATTTGTTTACTGGAATTATTCTTATACAGGAAACTCCAGAAAATAGCCAAAACTTCTAAAAATCATAGAAAATCAACAGTAACTCCAAATGAAATACTTTATATATGAAAAATGATCAGAAAAATCTAATCTATCCATTTATGCTACTTTCATGCATGTTAAACCAACTTATACCCACTGTATAAGTGAAAACATGATAATGGAAATTTAAATGCTAAATATGGAGTTTGCATATGAACCCTTGGTTCATATGAACTTCATCTAAATTGTTGCTAGATTCAATAGCACAAATCATAACATCATTGTCATGTCACATTCATGCATCATATTGTGCATTGCATTGATTGTGTTCTTTCTCTGTTGCTGGTGACTGTCCCCTTTCAATAGACGACGTTCCGACGATTATTCGATGACACCGATGAAGAGTTATACTATCTTAAGAAGTGCCAAGAAAGCAAAAACCCCTTGTTCATTGTGATACAATCCCACTCTCTCACTCCTGCTCTCTTTTACTGCATTAGGACAACAACGATTCATCTGTTACATGTTGCGGTAGTTGAACCCCTTTCCTCTGCATGACCAGTCATCGCCACAGTAAATAGATGAAACCCACTAGCATGAGTAGGAGTTGTTTGAGCCCTGATGTGCCTACTCATTCATGCTTGTTTGTCATGCCTGCTATTGCTTAGAGTTGTGTCAGGTCTGATTCATCGGGGATGAATTGGAAAGTTGTGAACATGTCCTTCTGTGTGTGAGTTAAGTGTGTTGAACACGATTTCGTAAAGGTATCGATGAGAGGCCATGTAGGAGTACATGGTGGGTTGTTTAATTGGAACTGTCCTTAAGCACCGAGATCTGTATGTGTGATTTAAGAACCAGCTACTACCATGCATTGGGCCCAAAATCAATGGACCCTCTTGACTTCTTAACTACCCTAGTTCTCTGTCCAGGAGTTGAAACTAGTTTCTGGTGTTTATAGGATATGTGTTGGCGGTCGTGCGTAGCGCTGACCCTAGGGGTGGGCTATGATGCGGTAGATACACTGTGGTCGGGCATGCCGGGCGCATGTTTGGTGTCTCGGAAGCCCGTAGACATCGTCCGGGGCCGTATGTGGAAACCTCGGCCGGACTCCCTGCGGATGGAACCTGGATAGGCGATAAACCTGGACTAGAGACTTGAGTGTTTAGGTAGGCCATGGACGACACCCTCATTGGGCTTCCGCTTGAAGGTTGCCGAGTACATGTCGTGTAAACGGCGGTAAGTGGTGAGAGCGTCTGTGAAGAAGTAGACCCCTGCAGGGTTAACATCATCTATTTGAAGAGTCGCGCCCGCAGTAAAGGACTACTTGGTTGCCTATACAGTTCATAGATAACTTGAAGTGGATACTCTAAAACTCGCAAGATAAGTTTGAGCGCTATGGATGGACTTCTCGTAGGGAGACGGGAGGGGATCCATAGTGGTGTATTGAATGGTGAATATGTGGACTCGTGTGCGCCACCACAAAATTGTTGCTTGCAGTCGTAGTTCAAGTTAGCCAATGAGTCAAAGCTGGCTTGCTGCAGTTAAACCCCACCACCCCCCTTGTTGATACCGATGCATATGTAGGTAAGTTTCTGCATGTGCTTGTTGCTTGTATGCTCTGTATGTTGGGTCATGAGACCCATGTTTGTAATATCTCGCTCCTCGGAGGCTAATGAATAAATACTTGAGTTGTAGAGTTATGTTGTGATGCCATGTTGTATTTACACATATCGAGCATATTGTGTGTATGATTGAAATGCTTGGTATGTGCGGGATCCGACAACCTAGTTGTTTATCCTTGGTAGCCTCTCTTATGGGGAAATGTAGTCTTGTTCTTCCATGAGCCATAGTAGTCCACTACAGCCCGGTTCACCGGAGTCCTGCTAGCCCAACACTACTGCTCCGGGACACTTGACTGACCGGCATGTGTTTCACTTCGTTCCTGTGTCTGTCCCTTTAGGGAAATGTCACGTGGTGACATCTGGAGTCCTGCCTAGCCTGCTATAGCCCGGGTTCCCGGAGTCCTGTTAGCCCAGTGCTACAGCCCAGATTCACGCACTGCTGATCGACATGCTCGATGTGATTCATGTATGCCTGTCCCCACAGGTTAGTGCCGCTTTGGGTTCACGACTAGACATGTCGGCCCGGGTTCTCTGTCATATGGATGCTAGCGACACTATCATATACGTGAGCCAAAAGGCGCAAATGGTCCCGGGCCATGGTAAGGCGACACCCGTGGGAATACCGTGTGTGAGGCCGCAAAGTGATATGAGGTGTTACCAGCTAGATCGATGTGACTTGGAATCGGGGTCCTGACAATGTCGTCCTGCTTATTGCATCACTACGTTTCTCCAGGAATTTAATACACTAGATGCATGTTGGATAGCGGTCGATGTGTGGAGTAATAGTAGTAGATGTAGGCAGGAGCCATTCTACTAATCTTGGACACGATGCTTATATAATGATCACTGCCTGGATATCGTCATAATTATTTGAAGTTCTATTATTGCCCAAGATTAATTTGTTTACCCACTGTCGGCATTCTGGGAACGGGGGTCCCCAGACTTGCCTGCCTGCAGCCTACGGCGTGGCTCAAAAGGGGGCCCAGCACGGCCCATCTTCACCAACACAAACCCAAGACACTCGCGAGCGGCCAAGCCACGCGGGGCGTACAAAACAGAGCTTCCTTAGGCACGGCCTCGTCAGGTTGGCTCACGAGGAGGCGGAGAGATCAAGGCGGGGTACCTCACGAGGTGCCCGTGACGCAAGCCATGACGACCGAGGGCGCCAGGCGGATGCCAGCCCGCGCAGTGTCCTCCTTTCCTCTTTGGTGCAAAGGGGGCAAGCGCAGCCGCGGAGTACCGAGGCATCAGGCAAAGGTTGCCATTTCGATGCAACGAGACCAACACCAGGAGGACTACGAGACGGAGGTCACCGTGGAGCCCAAGACGGCGTCATCACCAAAGCTTTGCGCGGGCAAAGACTACTTTTGTCAGGATAGCTAGTACTAGCTGTCCCCCTTCAAATTAGCCCGCCATTGCTGGCTCCCTTCCCGCTCGATATTTGGGAAGAGGACCAGGGCCCCTATAAATAGGACCGGCCACCCGCTAGACAGGAGAGAGAAGACCGAGGGCAAAAAGAAAGAGAGAGAGAGAGAGAGAGAGAGAGAGAGAGAGAAGGGCGACTGAGCTCCTCCCAGCAGTTCATCGCCCCAGCCAAGAATAGACCCTCGCGAGGCTGTTCTTCCTTGTATTGTTCATCATCATCAGCCCAAGAGGCAATCCACCACACCACACACTGGAGTAGGGTATTACACCACAACGGTGGCCCGAACCAGTATAAACCCTGTGTCTCTTGTGTTGTTCTTTCCTTAGTTTAGATCCTAGCAAGGCGGAGGGGTGCAGGTAGGTAGGAGACGAAAGCTCCACGCGCAACCCAGTGTTCGAACCTCAAGGGTCTGCCGGAACCCGAAATGCGACATTTGGCGTGCCAGGTAGGGGTGCACCGGGATTCGTCTTCCACCACCACGTTCTCCTCCGACCTTCATGCCCATGTCTGACGCTCGTCGGGCCCACGCCGAGCGCCGGGCCGCGCTCGCTTCCCGCGTCGCCCAGACGGCCCCTGTCGGCGGGCTCCCTCGCCGTTCCACATCACCTGCCGTCAACGCCACCACCGGCCCAGCGGGGGACGAGTGGCAAGCATCGTCCCAGCATCCGTCCGTGCGGCAAGATGGCCACACCGCAACTCCCTCGCTCACCCCAGCTGGTTCTTTGTCCCGCGCGCTCCGCGCGCCCATGGACGCTCGAGCTGCACTCATCGCGGCGAACGAGCTGCTGCGCTACCGCCCTGTCAACGACGTCTATGAAGAATGGCTCGACCGCCTCGCCGAGCTCGTCCACGCCGCAAGGGGCTCTCCTGTGCCGTCCGTTCCGCTGCACCGCACCCCGCCCCGCGTGGGCAATGAAGCTCCGGCGGCGCCCCGACCGCCTCCTCCTCAGGAAGGCGCCATGGATCCAAGGCGCGTGGCCCCTGGGCCGAACCCGCTCCGGCAGGTGCCAGCGCAGCAAGAGCAGAGCTGTCAAGAAGTCCCTCGCCCGCAAGAAGCTGCCCGGGCGCTCCCTGCTCGAGCACGTCGCGAGCATGCTCCTACTCCCGCACGTCAAGACCCTGCGCTACACCCAGCTGCAGCGCGTGGGGACATGCAAGACCAAGCTCCCCGTCATCCAAGGCCTCCCGTGGCCACAGCAGGCCGTCGCGCCTTCACCGCCGAGCTACGCAGCGTCGCGTGGCCCGGCAAGTTCAAGCCAGACTTGCCTCCTCGCTACGACGGCACGGCTGACCCTGCGGAGTTCCTCCAGCTCTATGAGCTGGGCA
Source organism: Triticum aestivum (assembly GCF_018294505.1). Lineage (NCBI taxonomy): Eukaryota > Viridiplantae > Streptophyta > Magnoliopsida > Poales > Poaceae > Triticum > Triticum aestivum. The sequence goes on along the minus strand of NC_057797.1, from coordinate 270,148,912 downwards.
TCAAAGCTGCCAACGGAGACGAGAAGGTCATGGCGAACTGGTTCCCCATGGCACTCAAGGACGGGGCCCGCACCTGGCTCCTGAACCTGGCTCCAGGCACAATCTCCTCCTGGGACAAGATGCGCACCCGCTTCATCGCCAACTTCCAAGGCACTCGCGACCGGCCACCCGCCGTAAGAAACATGCGCCGCATCAAGCAATAGCCTGGGGAGACCCTGCAGAAGTACATCCAGCGCTTCAACAACGCGCGCCTCAAGATTCCCAAGGTGATCGAGGAGGCCATCATCTCGGCCTTCTCCGACGGCGTGCGCGACGTCGAGATGAAGGAGGAGCTGGCGATGCATGAAGATCTGTGCACCTCCTTGGAGCTGTTCAACCTGGCAACCAAGTGCGCCAGGGCCGAGGAAGGGCGTCTCTCCCTCCTCGAGCTGCCTGTCGCAGACCCAGAAGAGAAGAAGCCCAAGACCAAGGATGTGAAGAGCAAGGGGGCTACCGTGCTCGCGGCAGAACCAGACACCAAGTGAGGCAGAGATCAGCCCGAACCTTCCAAGGGCGGCCGGTACTGTGTGTACCACGACCTCCACACCCACAACACCAACGAATGTCAAGAGCTCCGAGCCGTGCGAGAAGGAAGGATCGGCCGTCGCCCTAACCGCAATGACCGGGGCTACGGCCGAGGAGGAGGAAGGAACACAGGATGCTGGGAAGACCGTGGCCCACACCAAGGGTGGTGCGACCAACCTCGCGAGGATCGCTGGCAAGACCCGCCTCACGAGGGAGGCTGGAGGGATCAGCCTCGCGAGGGGGACTGGAGGGATCAGCCTCGCGAGCGCCCGCAAGGCAACGCAGGCCTCCCACTGTTGCCGCCGCAGCCAAGAAGAAACGAAGACCGCCACCAGGACGAGGGGGCTGGGGGCTTCCAGGAGTCGCGCGCGATCGCCTGCATCTTGGGCGGGGCACAAGCCCCAGCCTCTCAGCGCATCTTCAAGCAGTTCGCCCGCGAAGTGAACGCAGTCCGCCCCAGGCTCGAAGCCATGCGCCCTCTCAGGTGGTCGGCGTGCGCCATCACGTTCAGCTCGGCAGATCAGATCAAGTGTGCGGCTACAGCTGGAGTCCTCCCGATGCTTTGTTCCCCAATCATCAGCAACGTGGTGGTCACCAAGACCCTCATCAATGGCGGGGCAGGGCTCAACGTCCTGTCCGTGGAAACGTTCAACAACCTCCAAGTGCCCTACAGCCAGCTTCAACCAACCAAGCCTTTCTCCGGTATCACCGACGGCTCCACGGTCCCGATTGGGCAGGTCCGCCTCCCTGTCACCTTCGGGGCACGTGACAACTACCGCACCGAGCTCATCTACTTCGACGTTGCTCACATTCGCCTGTCATACAACGCCACCCTTGGGTACCCAGCGCTGGCCAAGTTCATGGCCGTAACTCACCACGGCTACAACGTCCTCAAGATGCCAGGAAGTGGCGGGGTCATCACGGTACCCTGTGAAGAGAAGGACGCGGTGTGTTCCCTGGAACGAGCGTTTCAGGCCGCGTCACAGGAAGACCCGGATCGTGGAAGCAGGAGGCCTCCCGAGACCGCCCCTAAGAAGAAGAAGACATCGTCCGGCCCAACCACTCAGGAGGCAGGCCCCTCTGGGCCCGCGCTTGCCCAGGGGGAACCTCCTTCCATCGCATAGGAAAGCGCGCCCAGCGCCCTCCTCAGGCAGGGCTCGGGGGCTCTCCCCTGGAGGGCCACCGACCTAGCTAGGGTCACGAGGGAGGCGCTTGGGCACCACATGGAGGCGTGTTTCGAAGCACGTTTCCCTCAAGAAGGAGCAAGGCAAGGAGATCCAGACCCTCAGGAGTTCATCAGCAAGGTCATTCAGGAGCTACAGGAGTCAAGAGTCATGAAAGGCGGCCGCCGCCTACTAGTAGTGGCTCCCCATCCAGGCGAGGATGGTGGGCTGCGCGTCTGCATCGACATACCAGGGCTCAACCGAGTCGCCTCTCTGGAGCGCCTCTGGCCCTCGCGAGTGGGGCGCTGTGGAGGCCCACCCCACAGCTACGTTCGCATGCCTTACAGCCTGCCGAGCGCGGCTGACATGTACCAACGCCTCATAAGGGGCATCACGGAGGCACGAGAGGCCAGGAGTTCTGCTGCCCTGGCAGGGATGGAGATGGCCCGCGAGGAGCCGCCAGCGCCTCCAGAGCCTCCCGAGGCCCCTGGGCCTGGGGGCTCGTGAGGATCAGCTCCCGCAACCCACCGAGCTTGCTACATCAACGCTCCTTCGTCCTCAACATCATCGGGTAACACCTTTCTAGTTTTACTTCCAGCTGAGAGCGCCCCCCCCCAGGGCTGCATTATTCCCAGGCCGCGTGGGTCCGTCCCTGCGGTGTGTATCCCTTTTTTATTCCATGTTGTTAGCTTACCTTGTTGGGGGCTCCCCTCAGGCTGCATGATCCCCAAATCGCTTGGGCCTGACCCAGTGATGTCCGCATTCCCAGCATCTATTTGAACGAATCCACTCCTTCGCGGCTAAGGTGTTTTACCTAGTTGCCTGCTCAGCTGACGCCAACTAATGGAGCTGCTCCCAAACGGCACGACGCTTGCGCATGGGTCCGTCCCTGCAACACCAACAAACCTGGATGGCTGAGCTCTGGCCGCGGCAGCCCCGCACAGCGTCACCTCGTCAAGCCTTCAGTGCCTCGCTACCCCTCGGAAGCAACCAACGGCTGACTGTCAATTGTCATGGCAACCCCTTGTTTTTTCTATGGTGGACCTGCAGGACCTCCTGAAGGAGCTGCGTCAGGCAAGGCCCTTGCGGTGTCTCTTTCGCCCTCGTCCGCGCGAACCGCTTGCACGTTAAAGGGGGGGTGCCTGAGCATCGCGACTCAGGGCTCCTACCGGCTCTCCAGCCCTCACCCTCTGGCCTTGACCACGACATCGCGACCTGGCATCCCAGCGACGGCTGAGACCCGCTCGAGGGCCGGGACCCGAGGACGTAGAGCAGAAAGGGGAACAAAGGCGGGAGGGGAGAGACACGCGAGGACCTCGCCGAGCAACCTCGCGCCTGCCGAAGCACGGACCCGGCGACACACCAGAGAGCAGCCCCTGATCCTCGAGATAAGTCATCACCCGGAAGCGCCAGCTACCGTGGCACCATCCCCGCACCTAACGCCATCCCATTTTAGCGACACCACTGTACTTTCTCACCAAACGACGGCTGCTTGGGCGCCAAAGGGGACCTCCTGAGCATCACGACTCAGGGGCTCTTACCGGACTCCGGGTCGCTCACCTCCTGGCCTTGACCACGGCATCGCGACCTGGCATACCAGCGACAGCTGAAGCCGCCTTGGGATAGGGACCTGTCGGCGCAGAGCACCAAGCCCTCGTGAGGTTCGAAAGGGAGGACTGAGCTAAGATGGAATGAGCAACTCGCACAATTCTATGACAGGGGTTATATTAACAAAACAGGATCACAGGCACCTTACAAGCCCCCACGGGATGCGTTTTTTATTCCTCGCAGGGAACAGATCCTAAAGGGACACAAACTACGCGCGTCCCAGCAAAAGACGCCATCATCAACAGTGGGCCGTCAAGCACCGACGCCAACCCCATCCAGATCAGGGTCGGTGGCGGCCTGACGAGCCCGCCCTGCTCCAGGAGCGGCGCCGGCTAGGGGGCTCGTAGCTATCATCGCTCGTCTCCGGAGTCGCGAAGAGCTCGCCGGAGTCGCTGGAACCTCCGATGCCTCCACCACCTGAGGAGCCTCCAAGGGAGCGGTTGGCGGGCCCAGTCCTCGTCGCGGCAGGGTCCTGGCCACCTTCCCCAGGGCAGCACTCCAGCCGGCGCCCGCTCGCATCGAAGACCTTGAAGAGCATCACCGAAGCACCGTCATAATCCAAGTGGACCGCGAAGACGCCCCTTACCCTGCAAACCCGGGCGATCTCTCTCCAGCCCCGAGTCATGTAGACCTCGCTCGGGGCAACGACCGCGACCTCTGCCTCGGTCGTGAGGGTGCTGTAGCCGGCGTGCTGCAGCCAGAGCTCCAGGGGCTCCCCCTATGGGATGATGGAGGCGAAGAAGGGAGGAAGGCGGATCCAAGACTGAAGAGGAATGGCGACGTGAAGCACGAACTCTCGGGAGGAGCCCTCGGTGTGGACCCCAGGGGGGACGACACACACCTTCATGACCCGCCGGCGCCGACGGCGCCGCCGCCCGTGGCGGTCAGCATCAGCTCCTTCAGGGCCCTCGACGTGGGCGTACAATGGAAGCGGGAACCCCGGTGGTGCCCGCTCGCACAAAGGCCTCGACACCACCTGAAGGGCCCCCTCGTCCGAGCCACGGGGGGCGAGCCGTTTCTTCGGCGGGAGTGGGTCTGGTTCCTCTCGGGGAGCCTTTCCCTTCTCTGCCGTCGAGAACTGGCGGATCGGAGCCATCGCAGCAAGATGGATCAAGGATCGGGAAGAAGGAGAAGCAAGGAGGGATGGACTAGAAGGGCGCACACTGTTCCGTACTTATGGCCAGCGGAGGCCAACCGCCTACCTCCATGATCGTAGGTAATCATGACCCACTTTGCATGCAGGGACTTGTCCAATCCATGCAGTTGCCAAGGCGCCATGGGGAAGTGGAGGCGCCCACGTCCAATCAACCACCACGCGGTGCCCAAGGCCGCAGACTGTTAAGGCCCGCGGTGCTTCGCTCTTGCCCTTCCGCCTCCCTGCACGGCCAAGACCGGGCGCGCCTTGGGCCCGGGGGCTACTGTCGGTGTTCTGGGAACGGGGGTCCCCAGACTTGCCTGCCTGCGGCCTGCAGCATGGCTCAAAATGGGGCCCAGCGCGGCCCATCTTCACCAACACAAACCCAAGACCCTCGCGAGGGGCCAAGCCTCGCGGGGCGGACGACGCGGAGCTTCCTCAGGCACGGCCTCGTCAGGCTGGCTCACGAGGAGGCGGAGAGATCAATGCGAGGTACCTCATGAGGTGCCCGTGACGCAAGCCATGACGATCGAGGGCGCCAGGCGGGTGCCAGCCCGCGCAGTGTCCTCCTTTCCTCTTTGGTGCAAAGGGGGCAAGCGCAGCCGCGGAGTACCGAGGCATCAGGCAAAGGTTGCCATTTCGGTGCAACGAGACCAAGACCAGGAGGACTATGAGATGGAGGTCACCGTGGAGCCCAAGACGGCGTCATCACCAGAGCTTTGCGCAGGCGAAGACTACTTTTGTCAGGATAGCTAGTACTAGCTGTCCCCCTTCAAATTAGCCCGCCATTGTTGGCTCCCTTCGCGCTCGATATTTGGGAAGAGGACCAGGGCCCCTATAAATAGGACCGGCCACCCGCTAGACAGGAGAGAGAGGACCGAGGTCAAAAAGAAAGAAAGAGAGAGAGAGAGAGAGAGAGAGAGAGAGAGAGAGACAGAGAAGGGCGACTGAGCTCCTCCCAGCAGTTCATCGCCCCAGCCAAGAACAGACCCTCGCGAGGCTGTTCTTCCTTGTATTGTTCATCATAATCAGCCCAAGAGGCAATCCACCACACCACACACTGGAGTACGGTATTACACCACAATGGTGGCCCGAACCAGTATAAACCTTGTGTCTCTTGTGTTGTTCTTTCCTTAGTTTAGATCTTAGCAAGGCGGAGGGGTGCAGGTAGGTAGGAGATGAAAGCTCCACGCGGACCCTAGTGTTCGAACCTCAAGGGTCTGCCGGAACCCGAAATCCGACACCCACCGTATGCTATTTTTCTCGAGAGAAGCAACTTGTGAAATCTATGGCCCCCGGGTCTCTTCTTTATCATATTTGCCTTCGAGATCTATTTTTATTTGCTTTTATTTTCATGTCTATCAATCCAAAAACCCAAAAATACCTTGCTGCATTTTTTATTTATTTATTTTATATCACGTTCCCATGAGATCTATTTATCCAATCTACTACAATTTTATCTATCTTTTTATCCGGGAGGGATTGGCAACCCTTCTTTTACATCGGGTTGCAAGTATTTGTTCCTTGTGTGCAAGTACCATTCATGGCATGGTTCTCCTACTGGTTCGATAACCTTGGTCTCATGACTGAGGGAAATACCTACTGTAGTTGTGCTGCATCATCCCTTCCTCTTTGGGGAAATACCGACGTAGTTCAAGCTGCATCACTAGCCCCTGGGGGACACCACGATTCAGCAAGCCGTGTGCCGGCGCCCCCTCTCCCTCTAGTCCGTCCTGTGTCCTAAATCCGTTGTGCTTGGCGAAGCCCTACGGAATAGCTTTACCACCACCGTCACCATGCTGTCGTGCTCCCGGAACTCATCTACTACTTTGCCTCTATTGCTGGATCAAGAAGGCGAGGGCGTCATCGAGCTGAACATGTGCTGAACGCGGAGGTGGCGTGCGTTCGGTGCTTGATCGGTACGGATCATGAAGTTGTATGACAACATCTTGATAAACGCTTCCGTTTAGCAATCTACAAGGGTATGTAGATGCTCTCTCTCTCTCTCTCGTAGCTATGCATCTCCATGGATAGATCTTGCGTGTGCATAGAATTGTTTTCCATTCAACTTTCCCCTACAATGGCATCATGAGCCAGGTCTATGCGTAGATGATATGCACGAGTAGAACACAAAAGAGTTGTGGGCGATGAGGTTCATATTGCTTCCCACCAATGTATTATTTTTGATTCGGCATCATTGTGGGATGAAGTGGCACGGACCAACCTTACATGTCCACTCACATGAGACTGGTTCCACCAACTAACATGCCACTTGTTTTGCATAAAGGTGGCTGGCGGGTGTCTGTTTCCACTACTTTAGTTGAATCAGATTTGACTACGGCGTTCCTTGCAGAAGGTTAAATAGCAATTTGATAATCACCGTTGTGGTTTTGCGTAGGTAAGAACGGTTCTTGCTAGTTGCCCGTAGCATCCACGTATTTGCAACAACAAAGTAGAAGACGTCTAACTTGTTTTTGTAGGGCATGTTGTGGTGTGATATGGTCAAGATATGATGTGATATATGTTGATGCATGAGATGATCATGTTTTCTAATAAGTTCACAACTTGCATGTCGATGACTATGACAACCGGCAGGAGCCTTTGGGTTGTCCTTAATTTATTGTATGATTTGCGTGTCAATTACTAAAGTGCCATGTAATTGCTTTACGTTATCACTATGTGTTAGCAATAGTCGTAGAAGCAATAGTTGACGAGACGCCCCCGGCGCAACAATGGAGATCATCTCGATGCTTCAGAGATGGAGATCAAAAGTACAAGATAATGATGGGTATATCATATCACATATTTTTGATTGCATGTGATGCTTATCCTTTATGCATCTTATTTTCCTTAGTATGATGGTAGCATTATAAGATGATCCCTTCATTTAATTTCAAGATCAAAGTGTTCTCCCTAAGTATGCACCATTGCTAAAGTTTGTCATTTTGAAGAACCTTGTGATGATAGGGTGTGATAGACTCTTCGTTCACATACAACGGGTGTGTAAGCCAGTTTTACACATGCAAAATACTTGGGTTAAACTTGATGGGCCTAGCATGTACAGACATGGTCTCAGAACACTAGAGACCGAAAGGTCGAACATCAGTCATATAGTAGATATGATCAACATAGAGATGTTCACCATGAAGATTACCCCATCTCATGTGATGATCAGACATGGGTTGGTTCATTTGCATCATGTATTACTTACACAACTTGAGGGATGTCGATTTAAGTGGGATTTCATTAGTAATTTGATTAACTGAACTAAAATTTATCATGAACTTAGTCTTAATAGTTTTTTTTGCATATCTATGTTGTAGATCAATGGGGCGTGCTAACATTCCCTTGAATTTTAATGTGTTCCTAGAGGAAGATAAGTTGAAAGATGATGGTAGCAACTACACGGACTGGGGTCCGTAACTTGAGGATTATCCTCATTGATGCACAGAAGAATTATGTCCTTGGTGCACCGCTAGGTGACAGACCTGCTGTAGGAGCTGAAGCTGATGTTTTGAACGTTTGGCAAGCTCAATCTGATGACTACTCAATAGTTCGGTGTGCCATGCTTTACGACTTAGAACCGGGATTCAAAAGCATTTTGAAAGCCATAGAGCATACACTACTACAGGTTGCTGATAACGCGGCACTACGATCAGAGACCCTTTGACGAAATTGTGTGTGATGGATTAATCGCAAACAGTGGTGTAAAAAACTGTCAAAAGGTGCAAAAAATTTGTGATGACGGATGCATCAAACACGGTTCAAATTTTAGCTGCGTGTGCGATGTAGGTCATACAGTTCAGTTCAATTAATTGTTTGCAATGTGGCAGAACAAAAGAAACGGGCAGCCATATGAAGGCATGTGCGATATACAGCTTACGGTTCACTCGAATGAACTGTTTGTGATTAGGCAACACAACAGAAATGGTCAGCGAGATCAAGGTGTGTGCGTTATATGGCATACAGTTCACTCGGATGAACTGTTTTTGATTAGGCAACGCAACAGAAACGGTTCAACCAGATCAAGGTGTGTGCAATGGAGGGCATACAGTTCATTCTGATAAACTGTTTGTGTTGAGCCAAGAGAACAGAAACGTTTCACATAAACAAGATGTGTGTAATACGTGGCAAACATCCAATTACATAGGTGGCTAGTACACACATGACATTTACACACACCAAAGTAAACTATTACATGCATAATTAATTACGATAAATGATCATATGATTAACATCTACTTCTTCTGCTAGCTCGATATTCCTTCTATTCGAAGTTTCATTAATTGATGGGATTTTATGAACATGCCACCGTTTCCCGCCATTTCCTCACAGGTTTCCCATCACCTAGCGATATTGCGCATAAACCTAGGCAACATGCGACGCACTGAGGCAACAAGCGCAGCCTGTATTACATCCACCTTTTCGAAGCATGCCAACCCACCAAAGCGCCGCCTCTGCCATCAACCTCATCGACGAGGAAAACGAGCAGGCGCCACGGCCCGTCGAGGCCAAGGCACTCATCCGCAACGCGATGGACGACGTTGTGATGCGCATCATCGCCAGGGTTGAGCAGACCCTTGGCGCATGGCGCTTCAGCGTCGCGGATCAAGATTGGCATGTCAGCACCGCGGTTGCAACTCGCCGCACAACATGATCGATGGTGCGCCGCAGAGCAAGCTAGGCTTGTCTACGTCGATAGGCTGCGGCTCGCCGCATGGTGAGACTGTTGGAGCGTCGTAGAGCGAGAGGCGCGGCGCGCCGCACAGCAAGAGAAGATCCATCGTCACTTGCCTGATGACGACAGGGCGTCGCAGCTGGGTGCACGTCCCATCAGTACCCTAATTCCTCGCTAGGAGCGGGAAGAGGCCCTCTGCACTATACTTGCACCAGAGGCCGGCTGCGCCGTACTTGCACCGGATGCCCGCCGCGCCATTCGCATGGGTCGTGCCATTAGAATTGTCCATGGCCCGCTCGATGCCAATGCGCTGGTTGGTAGGCTCGACCGTCTCCTTCGCCCAGGTGTTGACCTGGGCGCAGTAGAGGAACATGACCGTCGCATCCTCTAGCTGGTGATCTATGATGAAATATCCAACTTGGAGATCGAGGCCGTGCTCCATATGTACCGCGAGCGTGTCGACCCCTTGGACGAACACTTGCACGAGTTCAGGCAGAGCCCAAAGCTACCGTAAAAAGGGCTGCTGGTCATGGTCTCATGGACACGTTTTTTTTTGTTGAGTCGTTTTGACGTGGATAGCTATGTATTCATAGCAATCATAGTAGTGCTCTTTTTATTGCTCTGTTTCAATGTATGTACCCTGTTTTACGTTCTTATAAGTTATGTTTCAATGTGTGTATATATGCTTTCCATTCTGTATATGTGGATGATAACAGCTAGATTCAAATTAGTATACAAAACTAGATAGAAAATGGAATTCATAATATATATATATATATATATTTATATTAATTTTTCATTAGTTCATCACAGAATATATATAATATCATCACATATATGTGATGATACTTAAGTACAAGGTACAATGCATGAAATTGAAAACGAACAATACTGAAACTAATAATCCCTCCTGGGGCCAGTATTCCGGCAGCCCCTCGCCAGCGGCTCCCTGGTGCGTGATGTCTTCCCAGCGCGGAGGCAGTACTCCACCTCCTCTTCCTCGTAGCGCTTGACGTACCGATCTGCCTCTTGCTAGCAGACAAGCGCGAACAATCTTGCCATTTCATTGGGCGCCCACCGGAGCTCCTCATCGGTGGCATGCTGGAGCTTACCGGCCCACCTCCACATAGCGATGAGGCGCCTAGTGCCTTTGACCTTCCTCACGAAGTACCTGTCTTTGTACACCTCCTCCGCACGACGACGTGCCCGCCCCCAAAGCTTCGCCACCTCCTTTTTCTAGGTGGCACCATGGGCTTCACATGTCGCCTGGTACCTAGCATCCTCCTCTGCCATCTCCTTCTTGAATGCCACTTGCCTGGCTATCTCAGCCTGCGGCAGCAACTCCCACGGACAAAGATTGTACTTGCCACAAACCAATCCAAATTTGGGGACTCCAGCGCAACCTTGTCCGGCAGCACGTAGGGGTCCTCGTCGCTGCTCTTCGAGTCAGCTTCCTCGGGGGGCGGCGACTCCTCATTGGCGCGTGGGCACACCGGCAGCACCATGGCAAAGATTTGAGAGAGAGAGAGAGAGAGGTCGAGCGAGGGGAGGATGTAGATGAGAATGTAGGCGGTATGGCATGAGCAAGGTAGTACTTATGGGCGGGCGGAATCTAGATCGACAAGAACAATGCACATGTCGGTCGTCGGAACGAATACTATAGTTTGAATTACACACGATTCCCATAGCAAAATCCATGTGTCAACTTAATAGCTGACGGTTTCAAATACAGAACTGTGTCTGATTAATAACCCCTGCCACTCACCTTCCAAACCTCGAGGCGCGAAATAGAGTGACAATCGTGTTGGGGCCAGTTGTCTTGCCAGATCTTCATATTTTCTTTTTTGAACACCAGATATTTACATTGTTTGATGATTTTTTTAACTCATACACAGGTACACAAAAATCTGATTTTTCAAACCATTATGGTTAGCCGTTGCATGTAGATGTAGTTCAAATTTGAATTACGGTCATTAAATGGGTAGAAAATCACTTAAATGTCTTTAAAAGGTCAAATGACCCCTAGAATTTTCCAAATTTTCACATGACAGTTGTAGTAGTGCATGTTAGACGTAGAAAAAATTTGAAGGACGTAAGAGGAAGATATCTCCCGTTTATCATCAAACATGCATTGTTCCCTCTCGGAACCACGAGCCTTCTAGTGAGTTGCTCCGGTTTATGAGGGGTGTGTGTCCAAACTTTCGTCAAACAAGCCAATTTTTTTACCACATCATCTTGTTGGCATGATATTACATCAAGCAAGGTTTCATGTTTTTCTGATCATTTTTTAATTTTTTGGAATTAAAATTCCATAGCACTCCATGCATGTGTCCATACCATGAGACTAATATGTTTGAAATTCCTTCTAATTTACTGCACATGGAATTAACTCGCACACAAGTACACAAATATGATTTTTCAAACCGTTATGGTTAGCCGTTGCATGTAGATGTAGTTGAAATTTGAATTACGGTCATTAAATGGCTAGAAAATCACTTAAATGTCTTCAAAAGGACAAATGGCCCCTTAAATTTTCCAAATTTGCACATGACAGTTGTATTAGTGCATGTTAAACGTAGAAAAAATTTGAAGGCCGCAAGAAGAAGTTATCTCCCATTCATCATCGAACATGCATTGTTCCCTCTCAGAACCACGAGCCTTCTAGTGAGTTACTCCAATTTGTGAGGGTGGTGTGTCCAAAATTTTGTCAAACAGGCCAATTTTTTTACCACATGATCTTGGTGGCATGAAATTACATCAAGCAAGGTTTCATGTTTTTCTGATCATTCTTTATTTTTTGGAATTTAAATGCCATGACACTCCATGAATGTATCCATGCCGTGAGACCAATATGTTTGAAAATTCCTTCTAATTTACTACACACGGAATTAACTCGCACATAAGTACACAAATATGATTTTTCAAACCGTTATGGTTAGCTAATGCATGTACATGTATTTTTAATTTGAATTACGGTCATTCAATGGCTAGAAAATCACTTAAATGTCTTTAAAAGGTCAAATGACCCCTGAAATTTGCCAAATTTTCACATGACTGTTGTATTAGTGCACGTTAAATGTAGAAAAAAATTGAAGGCCGTAAGGGGAAGTGGTCTCCCATTCGTCATCAAACATGCATTGTTCCCTCTTGGAAACACGAGCCTTCTAGTGAGTTGCTTCAGTTTGTGAGGCGTATGTGTCCAAACTTTCGTCAAACATGCCAATTTTTTTACCACATCATCTTGATGGCATGACATTACATCTAGCAAGGTTTCATGTGTTTTTGATCTATTTTTAATTTTTTGGAATTAAAATGCCATGCCACTCCATGCATGTATCCATGCCGTAAGACTAATATGTTTGAAAATTCCTTCTAATTTACTACACATGGAATTAACTCGCACACAAGTACACAAATATGATTTTTCAAACCGTTATGCTTAGCCGTTGCTCATAGGTGTAGTTCAAATTTGAATTACGATCATTAAATGGCTAGAAAATCACTTAAATGTCTTTAAAAGGTCAAATGACCCCTAAAATTTTCTAATTTTCCACATGATAGTTGTATTAGTGCACTTAATAAACATAGAAAAAATTTGAAGGCCGTAAGAGGAAGCTATTTCCTGTTCGTCAACGAACATGCTTGGTTCCCTCTCGGAACCATGAGCCTTCTAGTGAGTTGCTTCGGTTTGTGAGGGGTGTGTGTCCAAACTTTCGTCAAAGAGGCCAATTTTTTACCACATCAGCTTGGTGGCATGATATTACATCAAGCAAGGTTTCATGTTTTTGTGATCATTTTTAAATTTTTCGGAATTAAAATGCCATGACACTCCATGCATGTGTCCATGCCATGAGACTAATATGCTTGAAAATTCCGTCGAATTTACTACACATGGAATTAACTGCACACAAGTACACAAATATGATTTTTGAAACCGTTATGGTTAGAGGTTGCCTATAGATGTAGTTCAAATTTGAATTAGGGTCATTAAATGGCTAGAAAATCACTTAAATGTCTTTAAAAGGTCAAATGACCCCTGGAATTTTCCAAATTTTCACATGACAGTTGTATTAGTGCACGTTAAACGTAGAAAAATTTGGAAGGACGTAAGAGGAAGTTATCTCCCATTCATCATAAAACATGCATTATTCCCTCTCGGAACCACGAGCCTTCTACCTAGTTGCTCCGGTTTGTGAACGGTGTGTCCAAACTTTCGTCAAGCAGGGCAATTTTTTTACCACATCATCTTGGTCGCATGACATTACATTGAGCAAGGTTTCATGTTTTTCTGATTATTTTTTCTATTTTTTGGAATTTAAATGCCAAGTCAATCCATGCATGTGTCCATTTCGTGAGACCAATATGTTTGAAACTTCGTTCTAATTTACAGCACATTAATTAACTCGCACAAAGTACACAAATATGATTTTTCAAACTGTTATGGTTAGTTGTTGCATGTACATGTAGTTCAGATTTGAATTACGATCATTAAATGGCTAGAAAATCACTTAAATGTCTTTAAAAGGTCAAATGACCCCTAGAATTTTCCAATTTTTCACATGACAGTTGTCTTAGTGCATGTTAAATGTAGAAAAAAATTGAAGGCCGTAAGGGGAAGCTATCTCCCGTTCGTCATCAAACATGCATTGTTCCCTCTCGGAAACACCAGCCTTCTAGTGAGTTGCTTCAGTTTGTGAGGGGTGTGTGTCCAAACTTTCATCAAACATGCCAAAAAAATTACCACATCATCTTGGTGGCATGACATTACATCAAGCAAGGTTTCATGTGTTTCTGATCTTTTTTTAGTTTTTTGGAATTTAAATGCCATGGCACTCCATGCTTAATTGTGTCATAGCCGTTAGACCAATATGTTTGAAAATTCCCTCCAATTTTACTGCACCTGGAATTAAATCGCACCCAAGTACACAAAATATAACTTTTCAAACTGTTGTGGTTAGCTGTTGCATGTACATGTAGGTCAAATTTGAATTACGGTCATTCAATGGCTAGAAAATCACTTAAATATCTTAAAAGGTCAAATGACCCTTGAAATTTTCCAAAATTTGACATGATAGATGTATTAGTACTAAAAATTTTCTCATACATTTAAAACACCATCCATGGCCACTTTACTCCAAATTCGTCTTTCACAGCTAATCAAAAATATCCACAACATCACAGACAATTGTTTTGTAGGAACCGTTTGCAGTGAAAATTTCTGGGTCTATTTAAGTCCTCCTTGTTAAGCTTCGCCGGCTCATCTGCTCCAGTGCCGGCAACCCCCCGAATCCACGAATCCTGATCGCCATTCTTGCACCCCCTTCTTGAAAAGATGAAGCCATGGAAACGGTTCATGAAGGCTGGTACGATGGTCGCGTCCTCCCCGAGCATCGCTGCCTACGCCGAGAGTGCCGCCGCATCCGCACTGAGCGTGGCCGCATCCGCCGAGAGGGCGTCCGTGACAGTCAATAGGGCAGCTGCAGTAGCTAAGACAGTTGCAGCTACTGCTGCGATGGTGGCTGCAAATGCCGAGAACGCTCGAGCTGTCCTTCGTGCCACCGATGTCTCCCTGGCCCGGGATATGTCCATCCACGCCAAGATTGAGGACGCATACGCCAAGATATTCCAGGCCACCTCGGAATCCAGCATGCAACCCACGAAAGAAAAGGCGGCAGTGGCCATGTAGCACCTGCATCCTCATGAGATTGCCGAGTGGGAGCTCGAGACGCTGGAGGCGGCGGAGATCGAGGAGCGCTGAGAGGGGGAGTTGCGCGTGGCCGAGGTCGAGGTAGAGAAGAGTCTGTCTGTTGAGGAATCGGTGGTGGAGTACCAACGCGAGCTCTGGTGCATCCACTACTACGAGTACGACAACCTTGAGGGTGACGCCGAGGATGAGGACAAGGACGTAGTCGACTTTAGCAGGGGGGACGCAGAGTCCACCAACGACGACATTTCTCCAGGACAAGTCATCGACGTCTCATCTCACACCGGTGATGCATAGGCCGGCGCAACGGCGGATTTGTTAAAATTATGCATACTTAGGCTTTGTTTTTAATGCTGGTCTTTTATTAGAGCAATGATTAGGTCAACTGGCTCTGTTTAATTACTAAAATGGCTTGATTCAGTAAGTGTGGTTATTGTGATGTACGCTCTTTTGTGTGCCCAAATTAGCAAGCGATGTTAAATTATGCAATGACATACCTTGGGAGTTTTCCACCAAAATTTGAATTATCAAACTCATCCCATGTCCGTAAAGCAGAAGAATCATTTGTGATGCACAGAATAGATCAAAGTGAATGATATTCGGCGGCACCGCACGCAAACTGTCCCTACGCATTTCCAAATTTTTGGCCTACTGCCAAAATATCTACCCCCGCGTGCCTCCCCCCTTCCCCACCCCTTTTCTCCCCGACGACAAGTCACATTTCCCCTGTTTCCTCCTTTCCTTCCTAAGCTATAGTCACTTCCTCACTTGCTTCCTTGCTCTAGCCGTCTCGCATCCTATCGCCGAGATCGCCATGGTCTTTTTCAATGACCTCTCTAGCGGTTCCTCCTTCGACGACGACTCCTTCACCACCCGGGTGTGCCTCTCTTCTCTCACTCGGGCTATGAGTTGGAATGAAGGATTTTAACTATGCCGTCGATTTGAGTTATTTCTTCCACTTGCAGATACCTAGGACCATCAGTTTCAATGAATGGAGCGGGGTGGCTAAAGATCTGTCTGGTTGTTGTCAACATCAATCTCCATGACCCCTGCTAGTTGCGTTTGAATCTGTGGATAGTGGGAGGAAGATTATGTCATGTGCAGAGAAGGTTAGACCCTCTTTCGTTGTTACAAATCATTTGTTAGATGTGATTCAGACATTATCACAGTCCCAACCATTCATACCACACCTTCAACCAAACCCTTGCTAAGACAGTGTCATAGTTTGTACCTAGTATCTAAAAATGTTGCCATCTCATCAGTGGTGCCATTAGAAAATTATTTCGCACCGCTTCAATAGTTTGTGGAGCCAACTTTGGCCATACATCTGAGCAGCCAAGCAGTAAAATACTAAATCTTTATGGCACGAAAGAACTAGGCATCGGAGCAACTAGGTGCCCCGGAGTCCAGGTCCCTGGTTTTTTTCCACTGCATTGGATTGCCAGTGCAGGGCACCGGTGCGAGATGTAGCAAAGTTGTCTTTCGCCGGTTTTGGCATACATAGTGGACGGCCTTAGTGCTATTAGTTCTATGTTACTAAATTTGTGCATGTACACACCTGTTAGTATCAATTTGTCGTCATCCAAATACTGTCGCTATGATTGCAGTTATATTTACCTTCCTCATAAAATGTTCAATTTGTTATTTATAGTACATGAGTAAGAACTTGTAGCGTTGTTGTAGTTAATTATAGCTTCTGATGTTTTAGAATTTGGTTGTTGTCTCAATAGCAATTAATTCATTTGCAAATTGATCTTTTTGAGAAGATATGTCAAAATTAACCTATTTCTTCAGTTTTTCAAAATAAGCATTGGTGATTTTCTATGTTGCTATAAATCCATTTCCCCAACAATTGTTACTGATCTAGTTTTAAATATTATAGGATGAATGAAAGTGTTCTTACTTGGAGTGGGTTGATCAAGAGTGGCCACGGTCTTTGAAGATGTGCCTAGAAAAGATCTGGAGCATGTATGAGCAAGATAACACAGGTAGGCTTAGAGAAAGTGTTGTCAACGCTGAAGAATATTTGAAGATGCGGGATAAAAATAGGAAGGTGGAGAATGAGCTAAGATTTTTTAAATCAGACCTTGCTAAGATGGTGTTGGTGAAGGAGGAGGCACTTTCCCAGTTGGATAGTGCAAAACAAGTTCTTACTGAACTGAAAGCAGAGGTGGATAAGACGTGCGTGGATGATCTCGATTAGGGAAATGTATATATTGTTCTAATAATGTTCTTATGAAGTTGAACTAGCTATATGCTCTACTGTGCTGTTTTTAGGTAGCTATCATACTGTGATGTTAAAATATATTTATGTGCCTGATATGAAATTGGCAAACAACTATTCGATATGAAATGTGAATTTGCGTAATACTAGAATTATTAATTGTAAATTAATAAACCTGCTAAATGGGTCATGGAACTTTGCGAACGGTTCTAGCAGTAAGAGCGCTTGTGATGGATATCCCAATGCCTCACAGTTTTCTTCATCAAATCATGTCTGATGTAGTTGATAAAAGAAAATAGTTAACCAAGGCAGAGCGTGTGTGATAGTTACACCTTTTACACACAAGCCTATACATAAAACTATGTGGGATGTACATACGAACAGAAACATTTTCGCTGGATTGACTATGTGGGATGTACATAAGAACAAAAATGTATTCCTTGGATTGAATGTGTGTGATATACATATGAACAGAAATGTTTTTCTGGGATACACCGTGTGGGATGTACAAACAAACAAAAACGATTGGGTTTCGATGCCTCGCCTGATCGCACACGACCTCATTTTGCCCCAGCCTTTTAGTACTAGAATCAACTTCTTTGTCGTCCGCCATGGCATATGGCAAAGGCATAGATCCTGGACGGCAAAGTTCTTTGCGGTCAGCCAGCTGACGGCAACAGGTCCGGCTAAATAGGCTACAGCAAAGGCTTCTTTGCCGTCAGCTGGCGGACAACAAAGATGAAACGGTCTTTGCCGTCAGCCGGCTGATGGCAAAGGTCCTGGACGGCACACGTGACAAAGTCTGGCCATTAGGGGGCTAACGGTGAGCTTTGTCATCAGCTGGCGGACGACAAAGACCATTGCACCTTTGACGTCAGCCAGTGGACGGCAAAGTAACCAAATAGGACAGCCCCCAGGTTGTACAAGGAGCTGCCACATTGTATCTTTGTTGTCTGCCAGGGGACGGCAGAGATCCTGTATAGCCCCTGTTTTTGTGTTTTTTTCTTAAATTCATTCAATTTGAACACACAAGTTTCAACACACAAATTTCACAAAAGACATATCCAACACACAAGTTTCATCATATATACATACATAACCAACACATAGTTCCATCCATACATATTTGAAAAGTTTCACATTGTTTATCCAACACAGTTATCCATCCATCCATATAACAAGTTCCATCCATGCAAGTTCATCGATGCAAAATAAAAGCAAAAAGGGAAAAGAAGCACTCCATCCATGCAAACTTCCGTGAATTAAATGAGATCTACAAAATGGGAAACAAGAAAGTTAGAAGAAGAAGAAAATGAAGAAGAAGGAAATGAAGAAGAAGACGAAGACTGGAATAAGAAGTAAGAATTCTTAGGTAAAATGGAGCTAACCTATCTAATTATGCCATCTTTGAGTGAACTAAGCATCTTATGCCATCTTGGTCATTTTGGAGCTAACCTAGGTAAACTAGGTCATTTTGGAGCTAAACTAAGTAAACTTGGTCATTTTGGAGCTAACCTAGGTAAACTAGGTCATTTTGGAGCTAACCTAGGTAAACTTGGTCATTTTGGAGCTAACCTAGGTAAACTAGGTCATTTTGGAGCTAACCTATCTAAAATGGATCATATTAGAGCTAACCTAGGTAAACTTGGTCATTTTGGAGCTAACCTAGCTAAAATGGATCATATTGGAGCTAACCTAGGTAAACTTTGTCATTTTGGAGCTAACCTAGGTAAAATGGATCATATTGGAGCTAACCTAGGTTAAATGGGTCATTTTGGAGCTAGCATAACTAATTACGCCATTTTTGAGTTAACTAAGCATAATTATGCCATTTTTGAGTTAACTAAGCATAATTATGCCTTTTTTACACAAGTAAGCCTAGTGTATGTCATTATTGAGCAAACCTAGGAAACTAAGCATATTAGAGATAACTTAGCATATTAGAGCTAACTTATGTCATTTTGGAGCAAACAAAGCTAAGTATATATAGATCATTCTGGAGATCTGACATACCTGACATAGTTCACTCCTCATTCTTCTTCTCCTTCTCCTTCCTCATCCTGATGCACCAAGAGCGGCGAGGCGGTGGAGGCAGTGGGATGTAGTCTTCTACCACAATTGGCATGGTCATGTCGCCCGGGTGTGGGATCGCGGGCACCACCAACATCCCGAGGTCATTGTCAGGCACCACTGATACGTCTCCGTCGTATCTACTTTTCGAAACACTTTTGCCCTTGTTTTCGACTCTAACTTGCATGATTTGAATGGAACTAACCCGAACTGACGTTGTTTTCAGTAGAAAATGCCATGGTGTTATTTTTGTGCAGAAATAAAAGTTCTTGGAATGACCTAAAAATCAACAGAGAATTATTTTGGAATATATAAAAAATACTGGAAGAAGAATCCATGTCAGGGGGGCATCCACCTGTCCACGAGGGTGGGGGGCACGCCCCCTGCCTCGTGGGCCCCCTGACGCTCCACCCACCTCAACCTTGACTCTATATATTCACTTTCGGGGAGAATAAAATCAGAGTGAAGGATTCATCGCATTTTATGATACGGAGCCGCCGCCAAGCCCTAAACTCTCTCGGGAGGGCTGATCTCGAGTCCGGTCGGGGCTCCGGAGAGGGGAATTCGTCGCCATCGTCATCATCAACCGTCCTCCATCACCAATTTCATGATGCTCACCGCCATGCATGAGTAATTCCATCGTAGGCTTGCTGGACGGTGATGGGTTGGATGAGATTTGTCATGTAATCGAGTTAGTTTTGTTAGGGTTTGATCCCTAGTATACACTATGTTCTGAGATTGATGTTGCTATGACTTTGCTATACTTAATGCTTGTCACTAGGGCCCGACTGCCATGATTTCAGATCTGAACCTATTGTGTTTTCATCAATATATGAGAGTTCTTGATCCTATATTGCAAGTATATAGTCACATATTATGTGTTATCATCCATTAACCCCGAAGTGACAATAATCGGGATACTTACCGGTGATGACCGTAGTTTGAGGAGTTCATGTATTCACTATGTGTTAATGCTTTGGTCCAGTACCCTATTAAAAGGAGGCCTTAATATCCCTTAGTTTCCAATAGGACCCCACTGCCACGGGAGGGTAGGACAAAAGATGGCATGCAAGTTCTTTTCCATAAGCATGTATGACTATATTCGGAATACATGCCTACATTACATTGATGAACTAGAGCTAGTTCTGTGTCACCCTAGGTTATGACTGTTACATGATCGATCACATCTGGCATAATTCTCCATCACTGATCCAATGCCTACGAGCTTTCCATATATTGTTCTTCGCTTATTTACTTTTCCGTTGCTATTGTTACAATCACTATAAAACCCCCAAAATATTACTTTTGCTACTGTTACTTTTGCTACCATTACCACTACTATCATATTACTTTGCTACTAAGTACTTTGCTGCAGATATTAAGTTATCCAGGTGTGGTTGAATTGACAACTCAGCTGCTAATACTTGAGAATATTCTTTGGCTCCCCTTGTGTTGAATCAATAAATTTGGGTTGAATACTCTACCCTCAAAAACTGTTGCGATCCCCTATACTTGTGGGTTATCAAGACCATTTTCTGGCGCCGTTGTCGGGGACCATAGCTCTATTTTTTGAGTCACTTGGGATTTATATCTGCTTATCATTACGAAGAACTTGAATGATCAAAGAACCAAGATTTTTCCTTCAACTACGAGGGGAGGTAAGGAACTGCCATCTAGCTCTGCACTTGATTCACCTTCTGTTTTGAGTACGCTTGCAACACCTAAACCTGCTCCTTCTATTAATTCTGTTATGTCGCATGTTATTGATGATGCCACTTCTGCTATGCATGATACTTATGATGAAACTACTTCTATGCTTGATACTACTCTGCCACTAGGTGAATTTCTTGATGAACAACTTGCTAGGGCTCGGGAGAATGAAATTATTGAAACTGATAATATTGATGAAAGTGATGATGAAGATTCTCCCCCTAGATATGAATTGCCTGTTGTTCCTGAGGGTTATGTTATGGATGAAGAAACTGCTAGAGACTTTCTTGCTTGCAATGATAGAAGTGATCTTAAGGAACTATTAGCTAAGCTTAAAGAAAAAACTCTGAATGCTAGAATGAAATATGATCCTGCTTATGCTACTTCACCTATCTTTGTTACTGATAAGGATTATGATTTCTCAGTTGATCCTGAGTTAATTACTTTGGTTGAATTTGATCCTTTCTATGGCTATGAATCTGAAACCGTTGTGGCACATCTTACTAAATTAAATGATATAGCTACCCTATTCACTAATGATGAGAAAACTCGCTACTATTATATCCTTAAATTATTTTCGTTCTCATTAAAGGGTGATGCTAAGATATGGTTCAATTCTCATGATAAGATAAGGTTGTGTGCGTAGTCCCCAGGATATGATTTACTACTTCTGTGCTAAATATTTCCTCGCTCATAAGAAATAAGCTACATTAAGGGAAATACATAATTTTGTGAAAATTGAAGAAGAGAGTCTCCCACAAGCTTGGGGGAGGCTTCTCCAATTACTTAATGCTTTGCCTGATCATCCTCTCAAGAGAAATGAAATACTTGATATCTTTTATAATGGACTAACCGATGCTTCTAGAGATTACCTGGATAGTTCTGCTGGTTGTGTTTTTAGGGAAGGAATTATTGATCAAGCTGAAATTCTATTGAATAATATGTTGACTAATGAAAATAATTGGACACTTCCTGAACCAACTCCCAATCCAACTCCGAAGAAAATAGGTATTCTATTTCTCAGTCCTGAAGATATGCAAGAGGCAAAGAAATCTATGAAAGAAAAAGGTATAAAAGCTGAAGATGTTAAGAATTTACCGCCTGTTGAAGAAATGCATGGTCTTAATTTACCGCTTGTTGAAGAAACACATGGTCTCGATGACCCGACACGGGTAGTAAAGGTAAATTCTCTCTACAGATATGATAATGCTGAAATCCCTCCTGCTAAGTTTGCTAGCCAATGTTTGGATGAATTTGATAACTTTATGGTTAAGCAAGAAGATTTTAATGCTTATGTTGGTAGACAATTGAAACATAATGCTTACATGGTTGAACACTTCAGTGATTATATGGATAATGTTAAAGGACAACTTAAACTTATTAGTAAACATGCTTCTATGGTTACCACTCAAGTACAACAAGTACTTAAAGGTCAAAATGATTTGCTCGATGAATTAAATAGTAAGAAAAATAATAATGTTGTTAGCGTTGTGACTAGAGGTGGTAAAATGACTCAGGAACCTTTGTATCCTGAGGGCCATCCTAAGAGAATTGAGCAAGATTCTCAGAGAATTAGTATTTATGCACCTAGTCCTTATAAAAGGAAGAAAAAGAAAAATGATGGGACTTTGCATGCTTCTAGTGAACCTGTTGTAGACACACCTGAGAATCCCAATAATATTTCTATCTCCGATGCTGAAACACAATATAGAAATGAACATGAACCTAGAGATAATGTTAATGATGATGTTCATGTTGATGCTCAACCTAGCAATAATAATGATGTAGAAATTGAACCTGCTGTTGATCTTGATAACCCACAATCGAATAATCAACGCTATGATAAGAGCGACTTTGTTGCTAGGAAGCATGGTAAAGAAAGAGAACCATGGGTTCGGAAATCCATGCCTTTTCCTCCTAAACCATCCAAGAAAAAGGATGATGAGGATTTTGAGCACTTTGCTAAAATGATTAGTCCTATCTTTTTGCCTATGCGTTTGACTGATATGCTTAAAATGAATCCTTATGCTAAATACATGAAAGATATTGTTACAAGTAAGAGAAAGATACCAGAAGCTGAAATTTCCACCATGCTTGCTAATTATACTTTTAAGGGTGGAATACCTAAGAAACTTGGAGATCCAGGAGTACCAACTATACCATGCTCCAATAAAAGAAACTATGTTAAAACTGCTTTATGTGATCTTGGAGCCGGTGTTACTGTTATGCCTCTCTCTTTATATCGTAGACTTTATTTGAATAAGTTGACACCTACTGAAATATCTTTGCAAATGGCTGATAAATCAACTGCTATACCTGTCGGTATTTGTGAGGATGTGCCTGTTGTGGTTGCGAACATTACTATTTTAACGGACTTTGTTATTCTTGATATTCCCGAGGACGATAGTATGTCTATTATGCTTGGAAGACCCTTTTTGAATACTGCAGGGGCTGTTATTGATTGCACCAAAGGCAATGTCACTTTTCATGTCAATGGTAATGAGCATACGATACACTTTCCGAGGAAACAACCTCAAGCCCACAGTATCAAATCTATTGGAAAAATTTCAACAATTACTATTGGAGGTTTTGAATTTCCTCTTCCTACTATCAAAAAGAAATATGATATTCCTATTGTTGGGGACATGCATATCCCCGTTGAGGTAACCTAGTGTTATTTGAAAATTCTCCGATTTCGTGTTATTCGAAATGAGTTTGTTAACAAGACTTGATCAATCTTGTTAGTGGATTCCTTTTGATGAGCATGAGATGGATGAATTTAGAAAACACAATACTTTGTACCCTCTTTTTACTTTCTGTTATTTATATTAAATAAAGCAGAAATAGTATTTTTTTCTGTCTGTTTTCTGAATTATCCATGCAATAAAAAATACCATGAAAATAAAAGTTCTCCAAATGCCCTGAAAATTAAATATGATTTTTTCTAGAATATTTGAGAATATCTGGCACTGAGAACACAATAGGGGGAGCAAGCACCTGGCCACGAGGGTGGAGGGCGCACCCCCTACCTCGTGGGCTCATGGTGGCTCCCCTCCACTTATTCCAGCTACCACACACTCCTTCCTCCCAAAAACATCACTAGCCAGCTCAAACCCGAGTCCAAGCTCATCTTGCTGTCATTTTTTATCTCCTTGCTCAAAGCTCCATTCACAAAACTGCTTTGTGAGATTGTTCTTTGGTATGTGACTCCTCCAATGGTCCAATTAGTTTTTGTTCTACTGCTTTATTCATTGCAAATTTTTGCTGCTTAGGTGACCCTGTTCTTGAGGTTGCATGTCAAATTTATATGGTCAAAAGTAGTCTTGATGCATGATATTGCCTCTAGGCACTTGTAGGAGTAGTTGCTATCAATTTTGTTTAGTTTGGTTCACTTTTATTTTGAAGTTGCTAAAAATTTCAGAAAATTTCAGAAAAAGATAAAGAGATTTTTGAGGGGCTCATCGAGCCGAAGCTCGAAAGATAAACAAAGTGAAGAGAACAATAAGCCCAAGTATAATATCCCTCTCACCGCGGAGGTCCGGCCGTGTGAATGGCCTTGTGATGATTTCTTGAGAGCGGTCGGGATTTATGATGATTTCTATGAGTTGGCTGAGAATGCAGGCCTCACCGCCTTCCTCCACAACCAACGCGAACAGTATCTCTTACTCACCAATATCTTTGTGCAAAACTTTCATTTCCATGCTAGGAGCTCACCACCTACGGTGGAATTTTATTTATATGATGAGCATAAGGAGATGTCACTTCGTGATTTTTGTCGTGTGTGTTTGATCCCTTTTGAGGGCAGCATAGAGGAACCACATCGTGATGATGTGGAGGGATTTATTGATATAATTGATGTAGGGGAAATGAGGAAAGTTTCCGATGCAAGAATTACTAGCATACATTTTCCTGTTTTACGTTACTTCGCAATATTTGCTAGTAGATGCTTAATTGGTCGCGGAACTGTGGCAACCTTAGTGCCCCTGATATTGTTATTTTGTGTCATGCCTTGTTCCGTGATGACACATTTAGTATGGGCGCTATTGTTGCAAAGCGGTTAAATCTTAACCGTACTAAGGGCCCCATCTTGGGAGGTATTTTTGCCTCGCGCCTCGCTGCACACTTTAACATACCTATTAGGCATTATGAGAAGGAAGAGAAGTAGATGCCTCCTATTTTTATAGACTATAAGAGTATGGTAGCACATGACTTATCATTAAGAATAAGGAAAATATGCTTAAGTACAAGATGATATTTGATAAAAAAAATCACCCTGAGACTGTTACTTTGCCTGCTCCTTCCTTGTTTGACTTGTCTGCACGCAGGTACCTTGTTCCGCGGGAGGCCATTTACACCTACCGAAAGCCCACATCAGCTACAGAGCCAGAGACGGAACCACAATTTGATCCTCATCGGCAGTCTGTTTATCAGCGGAATTCGGAGGAGATTGCCAACCAGTGGCACCAGGGGGATCCTTCTCAGTATGACCCCAACTATCACTTTGGATATCCGCCAGGCCAACCGTGGACATAGACCAACTTAGGCCAAAAGCCTAAGCTTGGGGGAGTACGTATCTCTCACCAACATTACATTCATGTTCACGCACTCATGCTAGTTGTCGGTGCTCATACTTTTTCATTGTAATATCCATGCTAGTTTATTTTCCTTTTTATGCTTTCTTCTTGTGTGTTTGGTAAACCTTAATAAAAAAATTAGTTGTAGCTTTCACCTAGTTTACTTACATGCTTGTAGTAGTAATTAAAAAGAAACCCAAAAAGATTTCTCGTTATTCTTTTTGCTTGTTGGGAGCTTTCCCATGTAAATAGTTTCATTTCTTTCTTGTTCTTTGGTGGTCGAGAGGAGAAGACCATAATGAAAATGTTGAGTGGCTCACATATGCATTATTGTTGATCTAACAAAGAGCCCGTATTACCTTGTCTTCTCTCTTGAATTGAATGCTTGCAGATTCCAACTTAGTCCAATGCACATGCACTATTATTATTATCCACACTGTTCGGTCGTGCAAGTGAAAGGCAATAATGATGATTATATGATGAACTTATTGAGATGAGAAAAGCTGGTATGAACTCGACCTCTCTTGTTTTTGTAAATATGATTAGTTCATTGTTTCCGATTCGGCCTATTATGAATAAACATGTTTGAAATGACAATTAGAGATTATAGTTGCTTATACCATGCTTAATTATCTAGGAGCTTATAATGGTTTCCCTTGCGTGCCAACATGCTATTAAAATGGTTGTGATGTGGTATGATAGGGTGGTATCCTCTTTTGAACGATTTGAGTGGCATGACTTGGCACATGTTCACACATGTAGTTGAAACAAAATCAACATAACCTCTACGATATTTATGTTCATGGTGCATTATATCCTACTCATGCTTGCATTCAGTGTTGATTAATTTTAATGCATGTTCATGACTGTTGTCGCTCTCTAGCTGGTCGCTTCCCAGTTGTTTCTAGCCTTCACTTGTACTAAGCGGGAATACTGCTTGTGCATCCAACTCCATAAACCCCAAAGTGTCCACCATACCTACCTATATACGGTATCTACCTGCCGTTCCAAGTAAATTTGTATGTGCCAAACTCTAAACCTTCAAATAAACATTTCGTTTTGTATGCTCGAATAGCTCATGTATTAACTAGGGTTGTCTGTATCTTCCATGCTAGGTGGGTTATTCTCAAGAGGAGTGGACTCCGCTCCTCACCCACGAGAAAATGGCTGGTCACCGGGATGCCCAGTCCCATGCTTTATGCAAATGAAATCAAAATAACTGCAAACAAAAATCCCCCGGGACTCTTGTTAGCTGGAGGCACTAGTTGTTTCGAGCAATCCATGGATTGATGCTTGTTGGTGGAGGGGGAGTATAAACTTTAGCATTCTGTTTGGGAACCGCCTATAATGTGTGTAGCATGGAAGATATCGAGATCTCTCGGTTGTTATGTTGACAATTAAAGTCTACCTCTCAAATTATTATTCATATATATTTTAAAACCGAGCTCTGTCACCTCTATAAATCCCTGCTTCCCTCTGCAAAGGGCCCATCTATTTACTTTTATGTTGAGTCATCATCCTCTTATTAAGAAGCACCAGTTGGAGAGCACCGCTGTCATTTGCATTCATTACTGTTAGTTTACATTGAATATGACTTGACTGGATCTATTTTACCACAAATTACAATGTCTAGTCAGTCCTTGATCTTTAAAGGTGCTCTGCATTTATGTTTTGCGGTCTCAGAAAGGGCTAGCGAGATACCATCCTGTTATATCATATCATGATTATTTTGAGAAAGTGTTATCATCTGAGATTTATTATTATTGCTCGCTAGTTGATTATGCCATTGATATGACTAAACATGAGACCTAAATGTTATTGTGAATATGGTTAGTTAATAATATTTGCTGAAAACTTGAATGCTGGCTTTACATATTTACAACAACAAGAGCAAACAGAGTTTGTAAAAAGTTTTTCTTTATCGCTTTCAGTTTATCAACTGAATTGCTTGAGGACAAGCAAAGGTTTAAGCTTGGGGGAGTTGATACGTCTCCCTCGTATCTACTTTTCCAAATACTTTTGCCCTTGTTTTGGACTCTAACTTGCATGATTTGAATGGAACTAATCTGGACTGGCGCTGTTTTCAGCAGAATTGCCATGGTGTTATTTTTGCGCAGAAATAAAAGTTCTCGGAATGACCTGAAAATCAATGGAG
Organism: Triticum aestivum; assembly: GCF_018294505.1. Lineage (NCBI taxonomy): Eukaryota > Viridiplantae > Streptophyta > Magnoliopsida > Poales > Poaceae > Triticum > Triticum aestivum. The sequence goes on along the minus strand of NC_057797.1, from coordinate 270,121,327 downwards.
AATTATTTTGGAATATATAAAAAATACTGGAAGAAGAATCCACATCAGGGGGGCATCCACCTGTCCACAAGGGTGGGGGCGCGCCTGCCCCCTGGGTGCGCCCCCTGCCTCGTGGGCCCCCTGACGCTCCACCGACCTCAACCTTGACTCTATATATTCACTTTCGGGGAGAATAAAACCAGAGAGAAGGATTCATCGCGTTTTACGATACAAAGCCACCGTCAAGCCCTAAACTCTCTTAGGAGAGCTGATCTGGAGTCCGTTCGGGGCTCCATAGAGGGGAATCCGTCGCCATCGTCATCATCAACCTTCCTCCATCACCAATTTCATGATGCTCACCGCCGTGCGTGAGTAATTCCATCGTAGTCTTGCTAGACGGTGATGGGTTGGATGAGATTTATCATGTAATCGAGTTAGTTTTGCTAGGGTTTGATCCCTAGTATGCACTATGTTCTGAGAATGATGTTGCTATGACTTTTCTATGCTTAATGCTTGTCACTAGGGCCCGAGTGCCAAGATTTCAGATCTGAACCTATTATGTTTTCATCAATATATGAGAGTTCTTGATCCTATCTTGCAAGTCTATAGTCACCTATTATGTGTTATGATCCGTTAACCCCGAAGTGACAATAATCGGGATACTTACCGTGATGACCGTAGTTTGAGGAGTTCATGTATTCACTATGTGTTAATGCTTTGGTCCGGTACTCTATTAAAAGGAGGCCTTAATATCCCTTAGTTTCCGATAGGACCCTGCCACGGGAGGGTAGGACAAAAGATGTCATGCAAGTTCTTTTCTATAAGCATGTATGACTATATTCGGAATACATGCCTACATTACATTGATGAACTGGAGCTAGTTCTGTGTCACCCTAGGTTATGACTGTTACATGATCGATCGCATTCGACATAATTCTCCATCACCAATCCAATGCCTACGAGCTTTCCATATATTGTTCTTCGCTTATTTACTTTTCCGTTGCTATTGTTACAAACACTATAAAACCCAAAAAATATTACTTTTGCTACCATTACTTTTGCTACCGTTACCACTACTATCATATTACTTTGCTACTAAATACTTTGATGCAGATATTAAGTTATCCAGGTGTGGTTGAATTGACAACTCAGCTGCTAATACTTGAGAATATTCTTTGGCTTCCCTTGTGTCGAATCAATAAATTTGGGTTGAATACTCTACCCTCGAAAATTATTGTGATCCCCTATACTTGTGGGTTATCAACCACCACCATCGTGAGGCCATCTTCAGGCAGCACCATCGCTAGGTCATCCTCAGCCACCACCATCTCTTGCCCATCGTCAGCCACCATCATCGCTACGTCATCCTTGGCCACCACCATCTGTTGCCCATCGTCAGCCTGCACCTCCTCATCCCCACTCTGCTCCTCTTCTTCCCCACTCCATTCCGGATCATCCTCGCTGTTGCTTTTGCTGCAGCTAGAGTCGCTGCTGCTTTGGCTGTAGCCAGAGTCGCTGCTACCGCTCCCATTGCCTGACCAAATGCAACAAGGACCGTCAACAATCGATGTGAGACAAAGCAAAATGTAGGGGAAGAAGAGGTAGAACTTACTGGCATCATCGTCGTCCTGGTAGCGCATGCGACACATAGTTGTGTTGAACACCTTCACGGTGAGCATGGCGTCGCCGTCGTACCTGAAGAGAAGGAAGTACCCATGCCGCAGGTCGTAGGCACGGTAGAACTGCTCCCAGCCACGACACAGGTACATGTGGCCGTACCTGATCACCAACTCCACGTCCTAAAGCCTGTGAAGCCCGCTGCCGGCCTGTCGCAGCTTCACATTCTTTGGCCGATGGCCGTCGAGCATCGTCATAAAAGTGTTAGGCAGCCTCTATAGTTTGGGACAAGGAGTGATGTAGAAATCAACAGAGTTATCATAATGAGATGGGTGAAGGTGAGATCTCTCCTTTTAAATACATGCCTCTTGGAGGAAGTCCCAAGTATGATACTGAAGAACTCGAAAGCATCCAACTCATACTCCGGTGTGGCAGAGCGGATCCTGCGGTAACGGCCTCCCCCCATCTCTAATAAGCAACAGAAGAGACCAGTTAGTATCTAGCTAGAAGCATATCTATAAAGATAGAGCCAAGTTTCTAGACATGAAAGAAAACTGAGAAAAAAGAGCAATGGACTTGTGCTCGACAACATCAACAACACTTAATTAATTTGGTAGGTTAGTTGGCAATGGCAATTGGCACCCTTCAAAACTAGGAATTTCTTTAGACGTGAAAGAAAACTAAAAATGTTGAAAAAAGAGCATAGTAATCTAAAAATAGGGAAAAATACACTTCTTCTTCCTCCTCTTTATCTTGTTCTTCTTATTTTTTTTCATCTTTCTTCTTAACCAAAACTAAACCTAAAGTTCCTTGTGGTGTGATCACATTGGAGTACTTGTGGCAACAATCATAGTTGCACCATATTTTAGGTGGCTCTAGGTGCCACACACCAAGCAAACAAACATACCTCAAATCAGAAACTAAGGGTAGTGTCCTAAAATCAATTTACTTTGTATGCAAATCAGAACAAGGACCACATCACATTACCATAGGATCCTATTACAGAAAAGGTATGTAAATATAAGCTGGGGTAAGACATTATAACCATATTGCAATGTTATACTTGCTCAACTATGATCACAGGAGACGCAACTATCATACGAGTTTGAGGCAGACACACGTCAACAATGATGTTTCCACTTGCTAGGAATGTGACCGTCGCAGTCACTCTGATCAACACGGCCTCCTGTTTAGATTGAGATTATGCTTTCATGCCTATGCTAGTGAGAAAGAAGGGGTTGGGGTGTCACTGTCGGGGTTGGGGTGTCAGGGTCGGGGTCGGGGTGTGCTGTCAGGGTGTCGGGGGTTGGGGGTAAGGGTGGGTGTGGTGTCAGTGTGTCGGTGGTCGGGGTGTCAGGTGTCGGGGTGTCACGTGTCGGGGTGTTGGTGGTCGGCGTCGGGGTCAGGGTGTGGTGACAGGGTGTCGGGGTGTCGGGGTCGGGGTGTCGTGTCAGGGTCGGGGTGTCAGGGTCGGGGTCGGGGTGTGGTGTCCGGGTGTCAGTTGGTCGGGGGTTGGGGTCGGGGTGTCGTGCCGGGGTGTCGGGGTGTCGGGTGTCGGTGGTCGGGGTCTCTTTTTTCCTTTTCTTCTCTTCTTCTTATTCTTCTTCTTCTCCTCCTCCTCCTCCTCCTCTCCTCTTTCTTCTTATTCTTCTTCTTCTTCTTCTTCTTCTTCTTCTTCTCCACCTCTCCTCTTTCTTCTTCTTCTTCTTCTTCTTCTTCTTCTTCTTCTTCTTCTTCTTCTTCTTCTTCTTCTTCTTTTTCTTTTTCTTCTTCTTCTTCTTCTTCTTCTTCTTCTTCTTCTTCTCCTTTTTCCTCTTCTTCTTCTTTTCTTCTTTCTTCTTCTCCCTCCTCCTGTTCCTCCCTCCTCCTTCTACTTCTTCTTCTAAACTAAAACTAAAACTAATCTAAAATAAACTAAACTAAAACTAAAACTAATCTAAAATAAACTAAACTAAAACTAAACTTAAACTAAAACTAAAACTAAACTAAAACTATAACTAAAACAGAAACTAAACAAAAAGAAACTAATTAAACAAAAAAAGGGGAGGAGCTCACCTGGTGGAGGGGGGGGCGGACGATTGTAGCGGCTGCTGGAGGAGGCGGCGACCCGGTGGAGGGGGAGGTCGGATGGTCGCGGCGATACGGGGCGGGGACGGCGACGGCGACAGGGCGGGTCGGCCACGGCGGAACGGGGCGGGGACGTCTGCGCCGCGGCTAGCCGACATGGAAGAGGCAGCAAGGCTGCGATGGAGGTCGGGGAGGGGTGTGGGGCGGACGGCTACGCCGGACGGGGTCGGTGGCGGCGGCGCGAGCCGGTGTGGGTGGGGGTGACGACGGAGGGGAGGGGGCGGGAGCTATGTGGAAGGGGCGGCGGGGGTGCGGCGGAGGTCGGGGGCGCATGGGAGGGGTGCGGGGCGGCCGGCTACGACAGACGGGGTCGGCGGCGGCGGAGCGGGTGTGGGTGGGTAGGGAATGAGAGAGTGGAGAGAAGAGATAGAGGACGGGGCCGGACAGCCGTTAACGTACCCACCTCTTTGCCGTCAGCCAATGGTTGGCAAAGATTCTTTGTCGTCCGCTTGCGGACGAAAAGAGGTGGGGCCGGTGGGCTTGAGTTGGTTAAATAATAACTGGACCCACCCACCTCTTTGACGTCTGCTAGCGGACGGCAAAGATTCGTCGCCATCAGCCAGCGGACGGCAAAGAACTGGCTGATGGCAAAGACCTTGTTTGCCATCAGCCACATCTTTGTCGTTCGTTTTCCTGTGGCTGACAGCAAAGACCTTCTTTGCTGTCAGCAAGCGGACGTCAAAGAGTTGGCAGATGGCAAAGAAGCTAATTCCAGTAGTGTGTGTGCCACGAGGGCCTATCCCCGACGGTTTCTTGGTCGTGTGGGAAGGACCCCCCCTATCACCCTAACTCACTTGGTGACGGTTCCTAATGCCATTGCGGAAAGGGGTTAAAAACCGTTTATATAGCACCGACGCGCACCATTGATATGAGATGTTCCAAGACTTGAAGTTAATATTTCAAGCAAATGCCCGGGTTGAGAGATATGAAGTTTCCAACAAGTTCTTTAGCTGTAAGATTGAGGATAACAGTTCTGTGAGTGAACACATACTCAAAATGTCTGGGAATTGATCTTCCAGTTGAGAGTGTTATTGATAGTGTTCTTCATTCACTGCCACCAAGCTACAAAGGCTTTGTGATGAACTATAATATGCAAGGGATAACGAAAATGATTCCCGAGCTCTTCGCGATGCTGAAATCGGTGGAGATAGAAATCAAAAAGGAGCATCAAGTGTTGATGGTTAACACGACCACTAGTTTCAAGAAAAAGGGCAAAGGAAAGAAAGGGAACTTCAAGAAGAATGGCAAGCAAGTTACCACCCCTAAGAAGAAGCCCAAAGCTGGACCCAAGCTTGACACTAGGTGCTTCTACTGCAAAGGAAATGGTCACTGGAAGCCGACCTGCCCCATGTACTTGGTAGGTAAGAAGGATGGCAAAGTTAACAAAGGTATATTTGATATACATGTTATTGATGTGTTCCTTACTAATGCTCGTAGTAGTGCCTGGGTATTTGATACTAGTTCGGTTGCTCATATTTGTAACTCGAAACAGCAGCTGCAGAATAAACAAATATTGGCTAAGGATGAGGTAACGATGTGGATCAGGAAATGTTCCAAGGTTGATGTGATCACCTTCAGCACACTACCTCTACGTCTACCTTGGGGATTAGTTTTAGACCAAAATAATTGTTATTTGGTGCCAGCATTGAGCATGAATATTATATCTGGATCTTGTTTACTGAGAGACGGTTATTCATTTAAGTCAGAGAATAACGATTGTTCTATTTATATGAGTAATATATTTTATGGTCATGCACCTTTGATGAATGCTCTATTCTTGTCGAATCTTGATCATAGTGATACACATATTCAAAATATTGATGCCAAAAGATGCAAAGTTGATAATGATAGTGCAACATTCTTGTGGCAATGCCGTTTAGGTCATATTGGTGTAAAGCGCATGAAGAAACTCCATGTGGATGGACTTTTGGAGTCACTTGATTATGAATCATTTGATACTTGTGAACCATGCCTCATGGGTAAGATTACAAAAAATCCGCTCTCTGGAACAATGGAGCGAGCTAATGATTATTGGAAACAATACATACCAATGTATGTGGTCCGATGAGTGTTGAGGCACGCGGCGGGTATCGTTATTTTCTACCTTTCACAGATGATTTGAGTAGGTATGTGTATATCTACTTAATGAAACATGATGACCCACAAGTATAGGGGATCAATCATAGTCCTTTCGATAAGTAAGAGTGTCGAATCCAACGAGGACCAGAAGGAAATGACAAGTGGTTTAAGCAAGGTAATTTCTGCAAGCATTGAAATTGTCGGTAACGGGTAGTTTGATAGCACGATAATTTGTAACGAGCAAGTAACTGTAACGGTAGATAAAGTGCAGCAAGGTAGCCCAATCCTTTTGTGGCAAAGGATAGGCCAAAATGTTCTCTTATAATAAGCAAAGCGTTCATTAGGGTACACGGGAATTTCATCTAGTCACTTTCATCATGTTGGTTTGATTCATGTTCACTACTTTGATAATTTGATATGTGGGTGGACTGGTGCTTAGGTGTTGTTCTTACTCGAAAAACCTCTTACTTATGATTAACCCCCTCGCAAGCATCCACAACTATGAGAAAAGTATTAAGATAAAATCTAACCATAGCATGGAACATTTGGATGCAAATCGGTCCCTTACGAAGTAGCACATAAACTAGGGTTTAAGCTTCTATCACTCTAACAACCCATCATATAATAACTACTCCACAATGCATTACCTTAGTCCAAAATATGGTGAAGTGCCATGTAGTCGACGTTCACATGACACCACTAAGGGAATCACAACATAAATATCATCAAAATATGGAACACACACCAAGTTCACATGATTACTTGCGAGAAGATTTCTCCCGTGACCTCAAGAACAAAAGTAACTACTCACAAATGATAATCATGCTCAAGATTAGAGGGGGTATTAAATAGCATGATGGATCTGAACATATAATCTTCCACCAAATTAACCATATAGTAATCAACTACAAGATGTAATTAACACTACTAGTCATCCACAGGTACCAATCTGAGGTTCTGGTACAAGGATTGAACACGAGATATGAACTAGGGTTTGAGAGGAGATGGTGCTGTTGAATATGTTGATGAAGATTGGCCTCCCAAAGATGAGAGGGTTGTTGGTGATGACGATGGCAATGGTTTCCCCCTCCGGGAGGGAAGTTCCCCTGACGGAATCGCTCCATCAGAGGGCAAAAGTGCTCTTGCCCAAATTCCGCCTCGAGACGGTGGCGCTCTGTCTCGAAAGACCTCCCTGTTTTTTCCAGGTAAAAATTACTTATATACAAGAAGATGGGCACCGAAGGTGGGCCGTGCTGAGCACAACCCACGAGGGCGTGCCTGGGGGCCTTGGCGTGCCCTGGTGTCTTGTGCTCACCAGGTGGGCCCCTCTGGTAGTTATTTGCCCTAGTATTTTTTATATATTCAAAAACAATTCTCTGTAAATTTTCAGCTCAGTTAGAGATGTGTAGAATAGGTAACTCTCACATAGCTCTTTCAGGTCCAGAATTCCAGCTGCCGGCATTACCCCTCTTTGTGTAAACCTTGCATATTATGAGAGAAAAGGCATTAGAATTGCTCCATAAAGCATTATTATGCATAAAAACATTATAAATAATAGTAGGAAAACATGAAGCAAAATGGACATATCAAAACACAAGTCTGAAACATTTGACAAGTTCAAAGAATTTCAGAGTGAAGGGGAGAATCATCGTAACAAGAAAATAAGTTTCTATGATCTGATCGCGGAGGCAAATATTTGAGTTACGAGTTTAGCCTTCATTTAAGACAATGTGAAATTGTTTCACAACTCACACCACCAGGAACACCACAGCGTCATGGTGTGTCCGAACATCGTAATCATACTTGATATGGTGCATTCTATGAAACATTTTGGGTTTATGCATTAGAGATAGCCGCATTCACGTTAAATAAGGCACTATCTAAATCCATTGAGACGACACCGTATGAACTTTGGTTTGGCAAGAAACCTAAGTTGTCGTTTCTTAAAGTTTGGGGATGCGACACTTATGTCAAAAGGCTTCAACCTGATAAGCTCTAACCCAAAGCGGAGAAGTGCATCTTCATAGGATATCCTAAAGAAACTATTGGGTATACCTTCTACCACAAATTTGAAGGCAAGATCTTTGTTGCTAAGAATGGGTCATTTCTTGAGAAGGACTTTCTCTCAAGCGAAGTGAGTGGGAGGAAACTAGAACTTGATGAGGTAGTTGTACATTCTCTTGAATTGGAAAGTAGCACATTACAGAAAATCGTTCCCGTGATGCCTACACCAACTAGAGAAGAAGCTATGATGAGGATCATGAAACTTCAGATCAAGTTACTATTGAACCTCGTAGGTTGACCATAATACGTAGCGCACCAGAGTGGTATGGTAATCCTGTCCTAGAAGTCATGTTGTTAGACAAGGGCGAACCTTTGAACTATGAACAAGCTATGATGAGCCCAGATTCTGACAAATGGCTTGAGCCAATGAAATCTGAGATAGGATCCATGTATGAGAACAAAGTGTGGACTTCGGTGGACTTGTCCGATGATTGGAAATCCATTGAGAATAAATGGATCTTCAAGAAGAAGACGAACGCTGATTGTAATATCACTGCCTACAAAGCTTGACTTGTCACAAAAGGTTTTCAACAAGTTCAAGGGGTTGACTACAATGAGACTTTCTCATCCGTAGCGATGCTTAAGTCTGTCTGAATCATGTTACCGCATTTTATGATTGTGAAATCTCGCAAATGGATGTCAAAACCGCATTCCTAGCGGGTTTCTTAAAGAAGAGTTGTATATGATGCAACCAGAAGGTTTTGTCAATCCTAAGGTATTTCCATCTCATTACAAGTAAATATGTATGTGACAACTCTAATTTTCAAAATGAATTTCCTTTCTGTGTGCTCGTACCGCTCATGAAGCCGCAAGGGGTGGCCGATATTTTCCATGCTAGGTATGTTATTGTCAAGGTGAGTGTTTATTCACTTGTCATTGCACGAGAGTGTGGCAGGTAATAGGGATGCCCAGTCCCGAGATGATTTTTTTACTTTATGTTGTCAAATAATAAATTTGTTGGAAAGTGTTGGTATCGAAGGCTCCCGTGGATACGGCTAGCCATGGATTTTGAAAGAATGGTGGAAAAAGGAAAAAACTTTATTTTATGTTTGGTAACCGCCTAGGATTTATCTAGCATGAAAGATATTTGGAATTCTCAGTTGTTTTCGTTGACTGTAAAACCATGCCTATCAAAACAATTTTTATCTCTCAATTAAAGCTTTGAGCTTTGGCACCTCTACAAAACACTGCTCGCCTCTGTGAAGGTCCTATCTATTTACTTTTACGCAATTTTTATTTTTATTTGAGTCTCCATCTTCTCTTATAAATAACCAACTAGGGGACACTATTATCATACTTGTGCATTGGATGTGGCTAATATTTGAGTGTGTTTCATGAATGGATCAATTATTGAGCATAATGGGCTAGGGATAGCTTTCTTTAGTGTTGATATTTTTAAAGACTTGGTTGCTTCTTGATATGCTTGAGTATTGAGATCTTCATGTCAAATTATAGACTATTGCTTCGAATCATATAAATTCCAAATGCCCATGCTAAAAAAGAAAAGAATATGTGATAAAAATCATGGGTAGAATTCCACATCAAAAATTCTATTTTTTATCATTTACCTACTCAAGGATGAGCAGGAATTAAGATTGGGGATGTTGATACATCTCCAATGTATCTATAATTTTTGATTGTTCCATGCTATTAACGAATCAATCTTGGATGTTTTATACTCATTTACTACAAACTTTATATCATATTTTTTGGAATAACCTTTTGACATAGTGCCTAGTGCTAGTTGCTGTTTTCTGCTTCTTTTTTACTTTGTAGAATATCAATACCAAACGAAGTCCAAATGCCACAAAGATTTTTCTAGATTTTTTTTCTGGACAAAAGACACCCAGGGAGCGAAAGAAGTGCATGGGAGGAGGCCCGTGGGGCCCACTAGCCACCAGGGCATGCCAGAAGGCCTACGCGCGCCCTGGTGGGTAGTGGGCACCACGGGAAGCTTCTCCACCGCCATCCACCTTTATAGATACTCTAAAATCACAAAACCCTAGGGGGTCGACGAAATACTTTTCCAGCCACCACAAGTTCCAAAACCATGAGATCCAATTTAGAGGCCTTTTTCGGCACTCTGCCGGAGGGGGCAACAATCACAGAGGGGTTCTTCATTATCCTTGTTGCCCCTCCAATGACTTGTGAGTAGTTTACCACAGACCTATGGGTCTGTAGGTAGTATCTAGGTGTCTTCTTCTCTCTTTTTGATCTTCAATACAATGTTCTCCTCGATGTTCTTGGAGATCTATTTGATGCAATGACTTTTTGCGGTCTGTTTGTTGGGATCCGATGAATTGTGAGTTTATATCAGATATATCCATGAATATTATTTGAGCCTTTTCTGAACTATCTTATGCATGATCTTTATGGCCTCGTATTTCTTCTCTGAAACTTTGGTTTGGTTTGGCCAGCTAGATTGGTTTTTCTTGCCATGGGAAGAGGTGCTTTGTGATGGGTTCGATCTTGCAGTGCTCAATCTCAGTGATAGAAGAGACATGACAAGCATGTATTGTTGCTATAGGATAATAAGATATGGTTTATTCCTACATGAATAGATCTTGTCTACATCATGCCATCGTTCTTATTGCATTACTCAATTTTCCATTAACTTTATACACTAGATGCATGCTGGATAGCGGTTGATGTGTGGAGTAATAGTAGTCGATGCAAGCAGGAGTCGATATACTAATCTTGGACGTGATGCCTATATAAATGTTCATTGCCTTGGATATCATGGTAATTATTTGCTTTTCTGTCAATTGCCCAACAGTAATTTGTTTAGCCACCGTATGTTATTTCTAGAGCGAAGCCTCTAGTGAAATCTACGGCCCCAGGTCTATTTCCTATCATCTTATAAACAAAAATACCCTGCTGGACTCTTTCTTTCTTTATTTTATTTTGTGTTTTATTTAGATCTATTTATAAAATCTCATACAATTTAATCTATCTCAATACCGAGGAGGGATTGACAACCCCTCTTACACATTGGGTTGCAAGTTTTTTTGTTTGTGTGCGGGTGTTGTTTACATAGTGTTTCTTGGTTCTCCTACTGGATTGATAACCTTGGTTTCATAACTAAGGGAAGTACTTATGGTTGTTGTGCTGCATCATCCTCTCCTCTTCGGGGAATTACCAACACAGATACAAGCAATCAATCGTCACATTAAGCGCTGCGGGGCGGAGGAGGTGGAGTACTGTCTCCACATTGGGAAGATGTCGCGCACTATGGAGCTGCTGGCGAGGGGCTGCCGGAATATTGCCCCCCTAAGGAGGGATTATTATTTTCAGTATTGTTCGTTTTCAATTTTATGCATTGTACATAGTACAAAGTATCATCACGTATATGTGATGATATTATATATATTCTGTGATGAAGTAATGAACAATTAGTATATATTATGGATTCCATTTTCTATCTGTTTTCGTATACTAATTTGTATCTAGCAGTTATCATCCACATGTACAGAATGGAAAGCATATATATACACACTGAAACAGAACAATATATACGAATGGAAAATAGAGTACAAACATTGAAATAGAGCAATAAAAAGAGCAATATTATGATTGTTGTGAATACACAAAGATCCACGTCGAAACAACCCAACAAAATAGAACACGTCCATGACCAGCAGCCTTGCCTACGGTAGCTCTTGGCTCTGCCTGAACTCGTGCATGTGTTCGTCCAACCGGTCGACATGCTCCCGGTACATCTGGAGCGTGATCTCGAGCTCCAAATTGGCTATTTCATCGGAGATCACCATCTCAAGGATCCGACGGCCATGTTCCTCTACTGCGCCTAGGTGTACACCTGGGCCAAGGAGGCGGTCGAGCCTAGCGACTAGCATGTTGGCATCGAGCGCGTTGTGGACAAGGCGAACGATGAGACCCATGGGAACGGCACGGCGGGTGTCTAGTGCAAGTATGCGCGGCCGACCTCTAGTACAAGTACGATGCAGATGGCCTCTGCCCACTCCTGGCGTGGAATGGGGCTACTGACGAGCTTTGTACCTAGCTGCGACGCCCTGTCGACAGTAGAAAAGTGTCAATGGATCCTCTCTTGCTATGTGGCGAGTCGCGCCTCTCGCTCTGCGGCACTCCAACAGTCTCGATGTGCGACGAGCCGCAACCTATTGGCGCAGACACGCCTAGCTTGCTATGCAGCACACCACCGATCATGTTGTGCGGCAAGCTGCGGCCTCTCGGGACTGATATGCCTATCTTGATCTACGTCTCTGAAGCGTCGTGCACTAAGGGTCTGCTCAAACATGGTGATGACGCACAACACATCATCATGCATCACATTGCTGGGGACACTCTCGGCCTGGATGGGTCATGGTGCCTTCTCGTTTTCCTCGTCGAGGAGGTTGATGGCAGAGGTGGTGCTTCAGTAGGTTGGCATGCCTGGAAAAGGTATAGGGGCTATAGGTTGCCCTTATTGCCCCGGTGTGTCGCGCGCCACCTAGTTTTATGCGCTATATCGCTGGGTGGCGGTGGGAAACCAATGAGGAAGTGTCGGGAAATAGTGGCGTGTTCATAAATCACCATCAATTAATGGAAACATAGCATAGAAGGAACCTTGAGCTAGCAAGACGCATGCAGGCACATTGCTCACCCAAAGTTATGATCCATATACTTGTGTGCCCAACTGGGCACACTACTCATAGTAAAGAATATTATTCTGTACACAAAGAGTGTAGATGTTGTGCAGACTGAGCCAATCATGGAAAATGGCTAAACTAAGGAACACGTCGATGATGGTTTCAAGAATGGCAGACAATAATTTACCAGCAAGGTCATTTGCCAAGAACACACATAACTTATTAACAGGAAATGTCTTTGTTATTATCGGTCTTCCCACACAATTAGCCGGTGCACCCTTGTCTGTTGCCTGCGTTCACCTCACCGTGCCGACCTCTGCTTGCATCCCTCGGCTCGCTTTGCTCGCTGTTAGGCCCCGCGACGTGCTCTGCTTGCGTCCCTCCACGCGCTCGGCTTGTGGACGACTTTTCCCTGCGTGTTCAACTACTATATGCATATGGTTCTCGCCGTTGAGGCAGTTCCGGAGTGCTCTGTTCGTGTCGCTCCTTGTGTGCTCTGCTAGCTATTGGGGCCAGTGCACAATCACGTTGGGGGCCCAATATGCATGCGGTTGCACTGTGCGCATCGCCGCAATGCAGTTACATGCGAGATGATGGAGTTATGCGCTTCAAAATCTGCCATCCGAGCGTCCCGATATTCCTTGGCCGCCCGACTTCCATGGTTGAACTCACCTCAGTCATCATCGACCCTGATGTAACACCCTCGATGCGACTATATCTCCCACGTGTCGAGGCACGACTTAGAGGCATAATCGCATTGAAGGCATATGTCGCAAGTTAGGCAATCTTCACAACATCCCATGTAATATAAATCATAAAGGGGAGATAACATAGTTGGCTTACACTCGCAACGTCAATCAAGTACATAAATAACATTACATCATCCAAACACTCATGGCCCGACTACGGCGCCAAAATAAAAGATAACCCAACATGCGACACGGTCCCGATCACCCCAACTGGGCACCACTACTGATCATCAGGAAAGGAAACATAGTAACGTTGAGAGTCTTCATCGAACTCCCACTTGAGCTCAAACGCGTCACCTGGAGCGGAATCATCAGGCCCTGCATCTGGTGTAATAGTAATCTATGAGCCACAGGGACTCAGCAATCTCGCACCCTCGCGATCAAGACTATTTAAGCTTATAGGTAAGGCAAGGTAAATATATGTGGAGCTGCAGCAAGCGACTAGCAAATATGGTGGCTAACTTATTCGCAAAAGAGAGCGAGAAGAGGAGGCAAAGCACGAGCGAGAAACTAGAGAACAACCTGCGCAAGCATAACTCCAACACCGTGTCCACTTCCCGGGCTCCGCCGAGAAGAGGCCATCACGGTAACACACTCAGCTGATTCATTTTTAGTTAAGTTAAGGTTCAAGTTATCTACAACCGGACATTAACAAATTCCCATCTGCCCATAACCGCGGGCACGGCTTTCGAAAGTTCAAATCCCTGCAGGGGAGTCCCAACTTAGCCCATGACAAGCTCTCACGGTCAACGAAGGAATAGACCTCCTCCCAAGATGTTCCGATCAGACTCGGTATCTCGGTTCTTCAACACATTTCGACAGGTTAAAACAAGACCAGCAACACCGCCCGAATGTGCCGACAAATCCTGATAGGAGCTGCACATATCTCTTTCTCAGGGCACACTCAGATTGTCCAGACTTCCGGTAGGCCAGCCCAGAGTTGCCCCTGGTGGCCACCGGCGGCTGACGAGTTGGACCAACACTCAAAGGAGCACTGGCCTAGGGGGGTTTAAATAAGATGACCCTCGGGCTCTGGAAACCCAAGGGAAAAAGAGGCTAGGTGGCAAATGGTAAAACCAAGGTTGGGCATTGCTGGAAAAGCTTTAATCAAGGCGAACTATCAAGGGGTTCCCATTATAACCCAACCGCGTAAGGAACACAAAATCCGGGAACATAACACCGGTATGACGGAAACTAGGGCGGCAAGAGTGGAACAAAACACTAGGCCAGAGGCCGAGCCTTCCACCCTTTACCAAATATACAGATGCATTAAGATAACATGGCAATATAATGATATCCCGACAAGTAAATAAAGGTTCCAACAAGGAACGGCCTCCAATCTTCACCTGCAACTAGCAACGCTATAAGAGGGGCTGAGCAAAACGGTAACATAGCCAAACAACGGTTTGCTAGGACATGGTGGGTTAGAGGTTTGACATGGCAATTTGGGAGGCTTGAAAGCAAGTGGTAGGCATCGTAGCATTGGCATAGCAAAAGAGCGAGCAAACTAGCATATCAAAGATAGTAGTGATTTCGAGGGTATGATCATCTTGCCTGCACAGTTGTCAGAGTTGACTGGATCCTCGAAAGCAAACTCAACGGGCTCCTCGTTAGCGAACTCGTCTCCCGGCTCTACCCAAATAAGACAAACACGCAACAAGGACACAATCAACCACGTGCAAGGAACAACAAGATGAAGCAAAGATGATATGCTATGCGGGATGCAAAATGCAAGATATCACAGGAAATGCAAGAACCTAGCCTCAACTTGGAATTCCAAGCGTGCCACTAGAAATATGAGATGAAATCGCTTGAAAATGATATAAAGAACGTCGGAATCGGAGTTACGGTTTGGAAATGGCAAGCGATTCAAATATGACACCGGTCTGCGGTTTACAGCAAGTAGCCATCTAAATGCAATGAGATGAACATGCTACAGCACCCAAACATGACAAAAAAATACATGGCAGGGATGCATACAAGATGCTTAACAAAAGTCTAGCACTAAGCTACGGCCAATTCATCCATTAACAGGTTCAAACAAGCATGGCAAAAATGCATATGGCAAACAGATCTCAGACTTAGTGAAATTATCACTTGTCTGGAATTTCAGATCAGGTAGCACTCTTCGGAGCAACCAAACTACATGCTACAGGACCTGAACATGGCAAAGTAAAGCATGGCATGGAGCTACTCAAAGAGCTTAACAAAAGTCCCTTAGTGACCTTGAGCCAAAAGGGATCAGAAAATACAATTACAAGCATGTGAACATAGCAAAAACATAATCAGATCAGAGACTTTGTGAAAACTGGAGCATGCTGAAAACAGATATCAAGTAGGCATGTTTACGAGCTTGATGCACTCACTACGGAGCAAGTCATGATAAGATAAGCATACGCCCATCAAGAACACACAAAATGCAAGCTAGAAATGGCAAGAACAATAGCATAGCATGCACGGATCAACTACAACATCCTCGACAAAATTGCAAACAAGTTGACAATCTGCCCAGATTCACAAAGTAGCAAAAGTAGAGCTCGACTGACTCAAGCTAGGGTGCTCCATAATTGCAAACAAAGACATCGATGGATAGAGCACTACAATATTAACAAAAAATCCTTACTAATCATCCTCAAAAGAGGCACGGAACACTAGGAAACAACATGAACATATGGCATCATGAGATAAACAGATCAAGGACTTAGTGGAATTGCTAAGTCCCTGAAAACAGAATTACCAAGTGCACCACTTTGCAAGCTTGTGCTAGTCACCACACACATCACAAAAATACATGGGTTGCACCTCTGGAAAGATGACAAAACCCTTACCAAAACATATGTAGAACATCAGGGCATAACATGCACACAATAATCATGGCAAAAATGACAAAAAGTTAAATGGAGTAGCAGATCTGACAATTATCTCAAGTATCCCTCTTCTAACAGCATTTCGGGCATCAAGATGAACTCAAATGAAAATGATGCAATGGAATGAAATGATGTACTCTCAGAGATGAACATTTTGATATGCTATATGCATGAATCGGAGCTATGGATGCAAAGTTACCAGGCTATGAATAGGAGCACTTGGATCTGAGAATTTGGGGACTTAGAAGAAATTCGACCTAGGGTTTACTGTTCATCCGGATCTCCGATCTGGCGCACGGATCGAGGATCACCAGAAAACGGACGTGGGCCGCCGGATTCATCGGGGAACTTGGCGCGGAGGAGATGGGGGGGCTCGCCGGCCGGTGAGGGCGCTCGCCCGGTGTAACACCCCGGATGTAACTTTCCCAATTTGTACTCCAACTCTTGCCGTTTTCGGCGTTAAGTTATTTTTTTTCTCGGGTTCGGGTCTTTGTCTCCGTGTGTTGTTGTCGTTTTCATGCTTCTCATATCATGTCATCATGTGCATTGCATTTGCATACGTGTTCTTCTCATGCATTCGAGCATTTTCCCCGTTGTCCGTTTTGCATTCCGATGCTTCGTTCTCCTCCGGTGGACATTTCTACCTTTCTTTCGTGTGTGGGGATTAAACATTTCTGGATTGGACCGAAACTTGCCAAGCGACCTTGGTTTACTATCGGTAGACCGCCTGTCAAGTTTCGTATCATTTGGACTTCGTTTGATACTCCAACGGTTAACCGAGGGACCGAAAAGGCCTCGTGTGTGTTGCAGCCCAACACCCCTCCAATTTGGCCCAAAACCCACCTAAGCCCTCTCCATCATCTAGAGCGTTCGATCACGATCGCGTGGCCGAAAACCGCACCTCATTTGGACTCTCCTAGCTCCCCCCTATGCCTATATATAGCCCCTCCTTCGAAATCCCGGATTCCCCTCGTCTCAAACCCTAAAAAAATCCCCTCGCCGCCGGACATGTCCGAATCGGGCCGGACACGTCCGCCCTGCCGCCGCCACGTGTCCCCGCGGGACCGCTTCGCCGCCTCCCACCGGCCGGCCCGGGAGGCCCGAGCCGGGCCCCCGAGGCCCATGCGCGCCCCGCCGCCTACCTCCTCGCTCCGCCGCCTGGCGCCGCGCCCCGCCGCCTGCCGCCACCGCGCCGGCCGCCACGCGCCACCGCGGGCCCCCGCCGCTGCAGCCGCCGCGCAAGCCGCCGCGCACGCCGCCCCCCGCCGGCGCCTCCCTCCTCCGGGCAGATCCAGTCGGGCCGGACCGGATCCGCCTCTCCCTCGCCTCCCCGCTGCTTCTTCGCTCATCGGAGCCCCCGAGGCTCGCCGGAATCACCTCGTTTTGCGTGTCGGGTCAAACCCTAGATCCAGAGGTTGTTTTTCTTCTATGTCCTCGAAATCCCATATCCAAGTGCCCATGTTCATGTTCGTATCTTTGCATCCCTAACTCCGATTTGGGCATATAGCATATCAAAATGTTCATCTCAGAGAGTACATCATTTCATTCCATTGAATCATTTTCATTTGAGTTCATATTGATGCCCTAAATGCTGTTTGAAGAGGGCTACTTGAGATAATTGTCAGATCTGCTACTCCATTTAGCTTTTTGTCATTTTTGCCATGATTAATGTGTGCATGATATGCCCTGAGTTCTACATATGTTTTGTTAAGGGTTTTGTCATCTTTCCAGAGGTGCAACCCATGTATTTTTGTGATGTGTGTGGTGACTAGCACAAGCTTGCAAAGTGGTGCACTTGTAATTCTGTTTTCAGGGACTTAGCATTTCCACTAAGTCCTTGAGCTGTTTATCTCATATGCCATATGTTCATGTTGTTTCCTAGTGATCCGTGCCTCTTTTGAGGATGATCAGTAAGGATGTTTTGTTAATCTTGTAGTGCTCTATCCATCCATGTCTTTGTTTGCAATTATGGAGCACCCTAGCTTGAGTCAATCGAGCTCTACTTTTGCTACTTTGTGAATCTGGGCAGATTGTCAACTTGTTTGCAATTTTGCCGATGATGTTGTAGTTGATCCGTGCATGCTATGCTATTGTTCTTGCCATGTCTAGCTTGCATTTTGTGTATTCTTGATGGATGTATGCTTAGCTTATCATGACTTGCTCCGTAGTGAGTGCATCGAGCTCGTAAACATGCCTACTTGATATCTGTTTTCAGCATGCTCCAGTTTTCACTAAGTCTGAAAACTGATTATGTTTTTGCTATGTTCACATGCTTGCAATTGTATTTCTGATCCCTTTTGGCTCAAGGTCACTAAGGGACTTTTGTTAAGATCTTTGAGTATCTCCATGCCATGCTTTACTTTGCCATGTTCAGGTCCTATAGCATATAGTTTTGTTGCTCCGAAGAGTGCTACCTGATCTGAAATTCCAGACAAGTGTTAATTTCACTAAGTCTGAGATCTGTTTGCCATATGCATTTTTGCCATGCTTGTTTGAACCTGTTAATGGATGAATTGGTCGTAGCTCAGTGCTAGAATTTTTTAAGCATCTTGAATGCATACCTGCCATGTATTTTGTTTTCATGTTTGGGTGATGTAGCATGTTCATCTCATTGCATTTAGATGCCTACTTGCTCTAAATCGCAGACCGGTGTCATATTTGAATTGCTTGCCATTTCCAAACCGTGACTCCGATTCCGGCGTTATTTATATCGTTTTCAAGCGATTTCATCTCATCTTTCTAGTGGAACACTTGGATTCCCAAGTTGAGGCCAGGTTCATGCATTCCTTGTCATATCTTGCATTTGCATCCCGCATCGCATCCCGCATAGCATACCATCTTTGCATCATCTTGTTTGATCCTTGCACGTGCTTGATTGTGTCCTTGTTGCTTGTTTGTCTTGTTTGGGTAGAGCCGGGAGACGAGTTCGCTAACGAGGAGCCCATTGAGTTTGCTTTCGAGGATCCAGTCAACTCTGACAACTATGCAGGCAAGATGATCATACCCTCGAAATCACTACTATCTTTGCTATGCTAGTTTGCTCGCTCTTTTGCTATGCCAATGCTATGATGCCTACCGCTTGCTTTCAAGCCTCCCAAATTGCCATGTCAAACCTCTAACCCACCTTGTCCTAGCAAACCGTTGATTGGCCATGTTACCGTTTTGCTCAGCCCCTCTTATAGCGTTGCTAGTTGCAGGTGAAGATTGAAGGCCATTCCTTGTTGGAACATTTATTTACTTGTTGGGTTATCATTATATTATCTTGTTATCTTAATGCATCTATATACTTGGTAAAGGGTGGAAGGATCGGCCTCTCGCCTAGTGTTTTGTTCCACTCTTGCCGCCCTAGTTTCCGTCATATCGGTGTTATGTTCCCAGATTTTGCGTTCCTTACGCGGTTGGGTTATAATGGGAACCCCTTGATAGTTCGCCTTGATTAAAGCTTTTCCAGCAATGCCCAACCTTGGTTTTACCATTTGCCACCTAGCCTCTTTTTTCCCTTGGGTTTCCGGAGCCCGAGGGTCATCTTATTTTAGCCCCCCTCTGGGCCAGTGCTCCTCTGAGTGTTGGTCCAACCGAGCAATGTCCGGGGCTACCAGGGGCAACTCTGGGATGGCCTACCCGACGTCTTGCTCATCTGAGTGTGCCCTGAGAACGAGATATGTGCAACTCCTATCGGAATTTGTCGGCACATTCGGGCGGTGTTGCTGGTTTTGTTTTAACCTGTCGAAGTGTCTTGAAGAACCGAGATACCGAGTCTGATCGGAACGTCTTGGGAGGAGGTCTATTCCTTCGTTGACCGTGAGAGCTTGTCATGGGCTAAGTTGGGACTCCCCTGCAGGGATTTGAACTTTCGAAAGTCGTGCCCGCGGTTATGGGCAGATGGGAATTTGTTAATGTCCGATTGTAGATAACTTGAACCTTAACTTAATTAAAATGAATCAACGGACTGTGTTATCGTGATGGCCTCTTCTCGGCGGAGTCCGGGAAGTGGACACGGTGTTGGAGTAATGTTTGCGCAGGTTGTTCTCTAGTTTCTCGCTCGCGCTTTGCCTCCTCTTCTCGCTCTCTTTTGCGAATAGGTTAGCCACCATATTTGCTAGTCGCTTGCTGCAGCTCCACATATTTTACCTTGCCTTACCTATAAGCTTAAATAGTCTTGATCGCGAGGGTGCGAGATTGCTGAGTCCCTGTGGCTCACAGATTACTATTACACCAGATGCAGGGCCTGATGATTCCGCTCCAGGTGACGCGCTTGAGCTCAAGTGGGAGTTCGACGAGGACTCTCAACGTTACTATGTTTCCTTTCCTGATGATCAGTAGTGGTGCCCAGTTGGGGGTGATCGGGACCGTGTCGCATGTTGGGTTATCTTTTATTTTGGCGCCGTAGTCGGGCCATGAGTGTTTGGATGATGTAATGTTATTTATGTACTTGATTGACGTGGCGAGTGTAAGCCAACTATGTTATCTCCCCTTTATTATTTATATTACATGGGATGTTGTGAAGATTGCCTAACTTGCGACATATGCCTTCAATGCGATTATGCCTCTAAGTCGTGCCTCGACACGTGGGAGATATAGTCGCATCGAGGGTGTTACAAGTTGGTAATCAGAGCCTTCCCCGACCTTAGGAGCCCCATTGCTTGATCGTTTTTAGCGGCCGAGTTGTGTCTAGAAAAATGTTTTGAGTCATTTAGGAATTATATATCGGAGAGTTTAGGAATTCTTTTTACTTCCCAGTCTCCTCATCGCTCTGGTAAGGCATCCTGACGTAGAGTTTTGACTCTTCTCTTCTCAAATTTCACTAAAAAATTTTAGGATCACGCGGGTATCTTGGAATCGTTCCGATGGTTTTATGATGAGAACATTGTCTTGGTGCCTCCTGTCAGGGGTTTTGTGGAAGTGTCCCGGGGAGTTGAGCTCTGAGGTGTTGTCATCATAATTTTATCGTTGCAGTTCTGGAATACCTGAGTTTAGTACGCCGACATCGAAAATCTCTTTTATGCAGTTCGTTGGTGAGATAACCTCGACGCCACCCAGTACTGGGGCGGGAGTTCGGGAGTATCGCCATAACTTGTATAACGGATGCTTTTCGAAGGTTGAGGTAGATGGTTTCCGAAGGTTTCTTGGTTATGTGTTGAAGGATGGATACAGCTGGATGTAGGATTTGCTAGTTTGGGTGAGATATTATGCTTCCCCTGTATCCCCAACACCTGATTGCATAACCGGAAAGGTTCGGGAGTTTCATAGGTGGGAATTCTAGTAGCTCTAGTTCTTCTTCCACGGATATTGGTTTGAGATTGGGATTTCTTACCGATTATTCGTTCTTGATCCGTACCTTGTTGATTTATTTCTCTACCTTAATTCTACGTGGCTTCTCAATTTATGGATATGTGACCATTTCAAGAGGAATGCATTCGTTCATTTTGTTCGGATGTGAAGACTATATGTTGCAATTTTCATTCCGTTGGATTCAGCTTCAATATTTGTCTATCAATGTGCTAATGGATGTCAACCTCTTCAGGATGGCTCCTCCAACGCGCACGACTCCGAATCCTGATCCGCCACCACCTCCACCTCCTCCGGAGGCATGGCAAGCTGTGATGGCCGCAACCAATGCAAACACACAGTTGATCATGCAAATTCTTCAAGAGCGCAATCAAGGCAACCAAGGGAATCAAGGCAACAATCAGAATCACTTTGCTACACTCAACCAGTTCCTTGCTAACGGGCCAAAGACTTTCAGCAATTGTGTTGAGGCAACCGATGCTGACGATTGGCTTGTGGATCTGTGCAAGCATTTCGAGTGCAGTAACGTCAGGCCTGAGGACTTTGTCAAGTTCGCTTCCTTCCAACTCAAAGATCAAGCTGCAGAATGGTTCCAGCAGTACAAGGACTCCAGAGGTGGACGTGTTATCACTTGGGATGAATTTCCGTCAAGATTTCCGAGCTCATCATATTCCCTCAGAGCGTGGTTGAAAGCAAGCGTGAGGAATTCCGCAACTGAAGCAAGGCTCTTTGTCTGTCTATGACTACAACAAGTTGTTTCAGAAGCTCGCCCGCTTTGCCAAGCAGGACGTCCCTGATGAGAAGAGCATGATATACCAGTTCAGGGGTGGTCTCAGAGAAGAAATTCAGCTAGCTCTTGTTCTCTTCGAGCCCTTGAGATACGATGAGTTCTACAACATGGCACTGAAGCAAGAGGCTGCTCAGTTGAGGTGTGATGCTTCCAAGAAGCGAGTCAGAGATGTTACTCCTTCTTCCTCTACTCAAGTGGCCAAGCAGCAGAAGTATTGGCTTCCTCCTCCTCCGTTCCGTCAGCCGTATCAGCAGAAGAGCAAAGGTGGCAGTGGTTCTTCCCACCCACCCAACCCTGGCTTTCAGAACAAGACTTCGTCTCAAGCTCCAAGATCGAGTGCTCCGTATCACCGTCCGCTTTCAGAGGTCACGTGCAACAAGTGCCAACAGAAGGGTCACTATGCCAACAAGTGTTTCAACCAGAGGCGTCGTCCTCCTCCTCCTCCTGTCAGATCAGCAAGTACAGTTGTGGTCAAGCATAAAACCAAGTCTGCCAAGGTTAACTTGCTGAATGCAGCTCAGGTAGAGGACTCACCAGATGTGATCATGGGTAACCTTCCTGTTAATGACATTCCCGCAAGAGTTATTTTTGACACTGGTGCATCCTTATCATTTTTACCGAAGCCTTTTGCATCTATGCATGATGTGCATACTATTGATTTGTCTAAGCCGATAGCGGTTTCTTCTCCGGGTTTGTTCATGAACACTAAAATGATGGCTCCGGATGTTACTATCACGTTGGGCGATTACAAGTTTCTTTCTTCTCCAATGGTTCTTGGTAACTCGGATATTGATCTAATTCTCGGAATGGATTGGCTTTCTAAGCACAAGGCGCATCTTGATTGTGCAGCCAGGCAGATTCAATTGACTCATTCGTCTGAGGATGTAATTGTCTTTGCCGCTCATGATGATACTATCCGTGTGTTTTCTCTCAATGAGAAGGGTGAACTCGATGCTATCTCGCAAATTCCAGTCATTTGCGAATATCAAGACGTCTTTCCAGAAGAGCTTCCAGGAATGCCTCCGCACCGGCCAGTTGAATTCGTTATTGATCTTGAGCCTTGCACGGAACCTGTTTGCAAGCGTCCTTACAAGCTCGGACCTGAAGAGTTGAAGGAGCTGAAGAAGCAACTCGATATTCAAGAGAAAATGGGTCTCATCCGTCCTAGTTCTTCTCCGTGGGGTTGTGGTGTTCTTTTTGTGAAGAAGAAGGATGGAACGGACTGACTTTGTGTTGATTACCGTCCATTGAACAAGAAGACCATCAAGAACAAATACCCACTTCCCAACATCAATGAGCTGTTCGAACAACTCAAAGGTGCCCAAGTATTCTCCAAGCTTGATCTCCGTATGGGTTATCATCAGATTCGAATCCGTGAGCAAGATATTCCCAAGACGGCTTTCAGGACAAGCTATGGTTCATATGAATACACTGTCATGTCTTTTGGCCTGGTCAACGCTCCTCCGACGTTCTCTCGCATGATGAACTTCATCTTCAACGCCTACACCAATGACTTCGTTTTGGTCTATCTCGACGACATTCTGGTTTTCTCGAAGAACAAGGAAGATCATGCCAAGCACTTGCGTTTGGTTCTCGATAAGCTCAGGGAACACAGTTCTACGCCAAGTTCTCCAAGTGTGAATTTTGGCTCGATGAGGTTCTTTATCTTGGTCATATCATCTCTGCCAAGGGCATTGCCGTGAATCCTGAGAAGGTGTCTGCAATTGTGAATTGGGAACCTCCTCAGAACGTGAAGCAACTCCGTAGCTTCCTCGGTCTCGCAAGCTATTGCCGAAGATTCGTTGAAAACTTTTCTAAGATCGCGAAGCCTCTCTCAAATCTTCTCCAGAAGCACGTCAAGTACGTTTGGTCTCCGGAGTGTGACATTGCTTTCAACACTTTGAAAGAGAAATTGATCACTGCTCCAGTTCTGACTCCGCCTGATGAATCCAAGCCGTACGAGGTCTTTTGTGATGCCTCTCTCCAAGGTCTTGGCGCAGTATTGATGCAAGAGAAGAAAGTTGTTGCTTATACTCTCGCCAGTTGAAGCCTAATGAGAAGAACTACCCCACTCATGATCTCGAGTTGGCGGCAGTTGTGCATGCTCTTTTGACTTGGAGACATCTTCTATTGGGAAGAAAAGTGGACATTTTCACTGATCACAAGAGTCTCAAGTACATCTTCACTCAGCCTAATCTCAACCTCAGGCAAACTCGATGGGTCGAAATGATTCAAGAGTATAATCCGAGTATCGAGTATACTCCAGGCAAGGCCAATGTGATTGCTGACGCATTGAGCAGGAAAGCTTACTGCAACAGTCTGATTCTCAAGCCTTATCAACCCGAGCTTTGTGAAGCTTTCCGCAAACTTAATCTGCAAGTTGTTCCTCAAGGTTTCCTCGCCAACCTTCAAGTCTCTCCTACCTTGGAAGACCAGATTCGCCAAGCCCAGCTTCTTGATGCTATGGTGAAAAAGGTGAAGATTGGGATTGCCAAGAGTCAACCCAAGTACAAGTGCTACCGCCTTGATGACAAGGATACTCTCTTCTTCGAGGATCGTATTGTTGTACCCAAAGGTGACCTCCGTAAAGTGATCATGAACGAGGCTCACAATTCTCTCCTCTCCATCCACCCTGGGAGCACGAAGATGTATCAGGACCTCAAGCAAGCTTATTGGTGGACTCGAATGAAGCGCGAGATTGCTCAATTCGTGAATGAATGTGATGTCTGCAGAAGAGTGAAGGCAGAACACCAAAGGCCAGCAGGTCTCCTCCAACCTCTTGCCATTCCAGAATGGAAGTTTGACCACATTGAAATGGACTTCGTGACTGGGTTTCCAAAGTCCAAGCGTGGCAATGATGCTATATTCGTTGTCATCGACAAACTCACCAAAGTGGCTCACTTTCTGCCTATCAAAGAGTCGATCACTGCAGCTCAATTGGCGGAACTCTATACCTCTCGATTGTCTCTCTGCACGGTATTCCACAAGTGATCTCTTCAGACCGTGGCAGCATCTTTACCTCAAGTTTTGGGATTCTTTTCAGAAGGCCATGGGCACCAACATCCGCTTCAGCACAGCTTTCCATCCTCAAACTAGCGGTCAAGTCGAGCGTGTCAACCAGATTCTTGAAGATATGCTCAGGGCTTGTGTGATCTCCTTCGGCATGAAGTGGGAGGATTGTCTTCCTTATGCTGAATTCTCCTACAACAACAGTTTTCAAGCAAGTTCGGGCAAGGCCCCATTTGAAATTCTGTATGGCAGGAAGTGCCGTACCCCTCTCAACTGGTCTGAAACCGGTGAACGTCAGCTTTTGGGTAATGACTTAATCACAGAGGCAGAGGAAATGTGCAAAGTCATTCGAGATAACCTCAAAGCAGCCCAATCCCGCCAGAAGAGCTACTATGATAGTAAGCACCGTGATTTGGCTTTCGAGATCGGAGATCATGTTTACCTCCGCGTCTCTCCTATGAAAGGTACTCGTCTCTTCGGTATCAAAGGGAAGCTTGCCCCTAGATACGTGGGACCTTTCAAGATTGTCAGCAAGAGAGGCGACCTCGCCTATCAACTCGAGCTTCCTTCAAACTTTGCAAATGTTCATGACGTGTTCCATGTCTCTCAGCTTCAAAAGTGCTTCAAGATGCCTGACCGCACCGTCAACTTCGAGGACATTGAGCTCCAAGAAGATCTCTCCTATCGTGAGCACCCAGTTGCTATTCTTGAAGAGACTGAACACAAGACTCGCAATAAGTCAATCAAATTTCTCAAAGTCAAGTGGTCACACCATTCCGACCGAGAAGCTACCTGGGAACGCGAGGATCACATGCGTTCTGAGTACCCGGCGTTCTTTCAGTCCTAGATCTCGGGACGAGATCCTTTCGTAGTGGTGGAGTGTTGTAACACCCCGGATGTAACTTTCCCAATTTGTACTCCAACTCTTGTTGTTTCCGGCGGTAAGTTATTTATTTTCTCGGGTTTGGGTCTTTGTCTCCGTGTGTTGTTGTCGTTGTCATGCATTTCATATCGTTTCATCATGTGCATTGCATTTGCATACGTGTTCGTCTCATGCATTCGAGCATTTTCCCCGTTGTCCGTTTTGCATTCCGGCGCTTCGTTCTCCTCCGGTGGTCATTTCTAGCTTTCTTTCATGTGTGGGGACTAAACATTTCCGGATTGGACCGAGACTTGCCAAGCGGCCTTGGTTTACTACCGGTAGACCGCCTGTCAAGTTTCTTATCATTTGGACTTCGTTTGATACTCCAACGGTTAACCGAGGGACTGAAAAGGCCTCGTGTGTGTTGCAGCCCAACACCCCTCCAATTTGGCCCAAAACCCACCTAAGCCTTCTCCATCTTCTAAGTCGTGCCTCGACACGTGGGAGATATAGTCGCATCGAGGGTGTTACACCCGGGGCGGCGACTTGGCGGCGGCGGTGATGCGCGACCGGGGCGGCGGCGGCTCGGGTCGGCCGCGGTGGTGGCGGTCAGGGTGGCCGGCGACGAGCTCGAGCGGGGCGGCGGGCGGCTCGGCTTGCTCCGGCATCGAGCTGGGAGGCGTGGGGTGGCGGCTGCTCGGAGGAGGCGGCAGCTGCTCGGAGGAGGCGGCGGGGCCGGCGAGGCGGCGCGGCTTCGGGCCACGGGGGCCCCGGCTGGGCCGAGCGGGCCGGCGGGGATGTGGGGCGAGGCGGTGGACGAGTGAGGAGGCGACACGTGGTGGCAGCGGGGGCAGGTCGGACGTGTCCGGCGCCGTCCGGACGTGTCCGGCGCCGTCCGGACGTGTCCGGCGGCGGCGGATCTGGGAGTTTAGGGTTAGGGACGAGGGGAGACCCAGGATTTTCGGGGGAAGACCTTTATATAGGCATAGAGGGAGCTAGGAGAGTCCAAATGAGGTGCGGTTTTCGGCCATGCGATCATGATCGAATGATCTAGAAGATGGAGAAGGCTTAGGTGGGTTTTGGGCCAAATTGGAGGGGTGTTGGGCTGCAACACACACGAGGCCTTTTCGGTCCCTCGGTTAACCGTTGGAGTATCAAACGAAGTCCAAATGATACGAAACTTGACAGGTGGTCTACCAGTAGTAAACCAAGGCCGCTTGGCAAGTCTCGGTCCAATCCGGAAATGTTTAATCCCCACACATGAAAGAAAGCTAGAAATGACCACCGGAGGAGAACGAAGCGCCGGAATGCAAAACGGACAACAGGGAAAATGCTCGAATGCATGAGACGAACACGTATGCAAATGCAATGCACATGATGACACGATATGAGATGCATGACAATGACAACAACACACGGAGACAAAGACCCGAACCCGAGAAAATAAATAACTTAACGCCGGAAATGGCAAGAGTTGGAGTACAAATTGGGAAAGTTACATCCGGGGTGTTACAACACTCCACCACTACGAAAGGATCTCGTCCCAAGATCTAGGACTGAAAGAACGCCGGGTACTCAGAACGGAGGTGATCCTCGCGTTCCCAGGTAGCTTCTCGGTCGGAATGGTGTGACCACTTGACTTTGAGAAATTTGATTAACTTATTGCGAGTCTTGCGTTCAGTCTCTTCAAGAATAGCAACTGGGTGCTCACGATAGGAGAGATCTTCTTGGAGCTCAATGTCCTCGAAGTTGACGGTGCGGTCAGGAGTCTTGAAGCACTTTCGAAGCTGAGAGACATGGAACACGTCATGAACATTTGCAAAGTTTGAAGGAAGCTCGAGTTGATAGGCGAGGTCGCCTCTCTTGCTGACAATCTTGAAAGGTCCCACGTATCTAGGGGCAAGCTTCCCTTTGATACCGAAGCGACGAGTACCTTTCATAGGAGAGACGCGGAGGTAAACATGATCTCCGATCTCGAAAGCCAAATCACGGTGCTTACTATCATAGTAGCTCTTCTGACGGGATTGGGCTGCTTTGAGGTTATCACGAATGACTTTGCACATTTCCTCTGCCTCTGTGATTAAGTCATTACCCAAAAGCTGACGTTCACCGGTTTCAGACCAGTTGAGAGGGGTACGGCACTTCCTGCCATACAGAATTTCAAATGGGGCCTTGCCCGAACTTGCTTGAAAACTGTTGTTGTAGGAGAATTCAGCATAAGGAAGACAATCCTCCCACTTCATGCCGAAGGAGATCACACAAGCCCTGAGCATATCTTCAAGAATCTGGTTGACACGCTCGACTTGACCGCTAGTTTGAGGATGGAAAGCTGTGCTGAAGCGGATGTTGGTGCCCATGGCCTTCTGAAAAGAATCCCAAAACTTGGAGGTAAAGATGCTGCCACGGTCTGAAGAGATCACTTGTGGAATACCGTGCAGAGAGACAATACGAGAGGTATAGAGTTCCGCCAATTGAGCTGCAGTGATCGACTCTTTGATAGGCAGAAAGTGAGCCACTTTGGTGAGTTTGTCGATGACAACGAATATAGCATCATTGCCACGCTTGGACTTTGGAAACCCAGTCACGAAGTCCATTTCAATGTGGTCAAACTTCCATTCTGGAATGGCAAGAGGTTGGAGGAGACCAGCTGGCCTTTGGTGTTCTGCCTTCACTCTTCTGCAGACATCACATTCATTCACGAATTGAGCAATCTCGCGCTTCATTCGAGTCCACCAATAAGCCTGCTTAAGGTCCTGATACATCTTCGTGCTCCCAGGGTGGATGGAGAGGAGAGAATTGTGAGCCTCGTTCATGATCACTTTACGGAGGTCACCTTTGGGTACAACAATACGATCCTCGAAGAAGAGAGTGTCCTTGTCATCAAGGCGGTAGCACTTGTACTTGGGTTGACTCTTGGCAATCCCAATCTTCACCTTTTTCACCATAGCATCAAGAAGCTGGGCTTGGCGAATCTGGTCTTCCAAGGTAGGAGAGACTTGAAGGTTGGCGAGGAAACCTTGAGGAACAACTTGCAGATTAAGTTTGCGGAAAGCTTCACAAAGCTCGGGTTGATAAGGCTTGAGAATCAGACTGTTGCAATAAGCTTTCCTGCTCAATGCGTCAGCAATCACATTGGCCTTGCCTGGAGTATACTCGATACTCGGATTATACTCTTGAATCATTTCGACCCATCGAGTTTGCCTGAGGTTGAGATTAGGCTGAGTGAAGATGTACTTGAGACTCTTGTGATCAGTGAAAATGTCCACTTTTCTTCCCAATAAGAGATGTCTCCAAGTCAAAAGAGCATGCACAACTTCCGCCAGCTCGAGATCATGAGTGGGGTAGTTCTTCTCATTGGGCTTCAACTGGCGAGAGGTATAAGCAACAACTTTCTTCTCTTGCATCAATACTGCGCCAAGACCTTGGAGAGAGGCATCACAAAAGACCTCGTACGGCTTGGATTCATCAGGCGGAGTCAGAACTGGAGCAGTGATCAATTTCTCTTTCAAAGTGTTGAAAGCAATGTCACACTCCGGAGACCAAACATACTTGACGTGCTTCTGGAGAAGATTTGACAGAGGCTTCGTGATCTTAGAAAAGTTTTCAATGAATCTTCGGCAATAGCTTGCGAGACCGAGGAAGCTACAGAGTTGCTTCACGTTCTGAGGAGGTTCCCAATTCACAATTGCAGACACCTTCTCAGGATTCACCGCGATGCCCTTGGCAGAGATGATATGACCAAGATAAAGAACCTCATTGAGCCAAAATTCACACTTGGAGAACTTGCGTAGAACTGATGTTCTCTGAGCTTATCAAGAACCAAACGCAAGTGCTTGGCATGATCTCCCTTGTTCTTCGAAAAAACCAGAATATCGTCGAGATAGACCAAAACGAAGTCATTGGTGTAGGTGTTGAAGATGAAGTTCATCATGCAAGAGAACGTCGGAGGAGCGTTGACGAGACCAAAAGACATGACAGTGTATTCATATGAACCATAGCTTGTCCTGAAAGCCGTCTTGGGAATATCTTGTTCACGGATTCGAATTTGATGATAACCCATACGGAGATCAAGCTTGGAGAATACTTGGGCACCTTTGAGTTTTTCGAATAGCTCATTGATGTTGGGAAGTGGATATTTGTTCTTGATGGTCTTCTTGTTCAATGGACGGTAATCAACACAAAGTCGGTCCGTTCCATCCTTGTTCTTCAACAAAAGAACACCACAACCCCACGGAGAAGAACTAGGCCGGATGAGACCCATTTTCTCTTGAATATCGAGTTGCTTCTTCAGCTCCTTCAACTCTTCAGGTCTGAGCTTGTAAGGACGCTTGCACACAGGTTCCGTGTCGGGCTCAAGATCAATAACGAATTCAACTGGCCGGTGCGGAGGCATTCCTAGAAGCTCTTCCGGAAAGACGTCTTGATATTCGTAAATGACTGGAATTTGAGAGATGGCATCCAATTCACCCTTCTCATTGAGAGAAAACAGACGGATAGTATTATCCCGAGCAGCAAAGACAATTACATCCTCAGACGAATGAGTTAATTGAATCTGCCTGGCTGCACAATCAAGCTGAGCCTTGTGCTTAGAAAGCCAATCCATTCCGAGAATAAGATCAATATCCGAGTTGCCAAGAACCATTGGAGAAGCCAGAAACTTGAAATCACCCATCATGATAGAAATATCCGGAATCTCGTGGTTAGCGAGCAAACATTTACCCGGAGAGACAACTGCTAACGGTTTATGCATAACTTGGGAAGTCAACTCATGCCTGGATGCAAAAGGCTTCGAGATGAAACAATGAGATGCACCAGTATCAAAAAGAACTTTTGCGGGAACATCGTTAACAGGAAGGTTTCCCATGATGACATCTGATGAATCCTCTGCCTGAGCAGCATTCATCAAGTTGACCTTGGCATGCTTGGGGTTATGCTTGACCACAGCTGTACTTGCCGATCTGACCGAAGGAGGAGGAGGAAGACGCCTCTGGTTGAAACACTTGTTGGCATAGTGACCCTTCTGTTGGCACTTGTTGCACATGACCTCTGAAAGCGGACGGTGATACGGAGCAATCGATCTTGGAGCTTGAGACGAAGTCTTGTTCTGAAAGCCAGGGTTGGGTGGGTGGGAAGATCCACTGCCGCCTTTGCTCTTTTCCTGATACGGCTGACGGAACGGAGGAGGAGGAAGCCAATACTTCTGCTGCTTGGCCACTTGAGTAGAGGAAGAAGGAGTAACATCTCTGACTCGCTTCTTGGAAGCATCACACCTCAACTGAGCAGCCTCTTGCTTCAGTGCCATGTTGTAGAACTCATCGTACCTCAAGGGCTCAAAGAGAACAAGAGCTAGCTGAATTTCTTCTCTGAGACCACCCCTGAACTGGTATATCATGCTCTTCTCATCAGGTACGTCCTGCTTGGCAAAGCGGGCGAGCTTCTGAAACAACTTGTTGTAGTCATAGACAGACAAAGAGCCTTGCTTCAGATTGCAGAATTCCTCACGCTTACTTTCAACCACTCTCTGAGGAATATGATGAGCTTGGAAATCTTGACAGAATTCATTCCAAGTAATAACACGTCCACCTCTGGAATCCTTGTACTGCTGGAACCATTCTGCAGCTTGATCTTTGAGTTGGAAGGAAGCGAACTTGACAAAGTCCTCAGGCCTGACGTTACTGCACTCGAAATGCTTGCACAGATCCACTAGCCAATCGTCAGCATCGGTTACCTCAACACAATTGCTTAAAGTCTTTGGCCCATTAGCAAGGAACTGGTTGAGTGAAGCAAAGTGATTCTGATTGTTGCCTTGGTTCCCTTGGTTGCCTTGATTGCGCTCTTGAAGAATTTGCATGATCAACTATGTGTTTGCATTGGTTGTGGCCATCACAGCTTGCCATGCCTCCGGAGGAGGTGGAGGTGGTGGCGGATTAGGATTCGGAGTCGTGCGCGTTGGAGGAGCCATCCTGAAGAGGTTGACATCCATTAGCACATTGATAGACAAATATTGAAGCTGAATCCAACGGAATGAAAATTGCAACATATAGTCTTCACATCCGAACAAAATGAACGAATGCATTCCTCTTGAAATGGTCACATATCCATAAATTGAGAAGCCACGTAGAATTAAGGTAGAGAAGTAAATCAACAAGGTACGGATCAAGAACGAATAATCGGTAAGAAATCCCAATCTCAAACCAATATCCGTGGAAGAAGAACTAGAGCTATAAGAATTCCCACCTATGAAACTCCCGAACCTTTCCGGTTATGCAATCAGGTGTTGGGGATACAGGGGAAGCATAATATCTCACCCAAACTAGCAAATCCTACATCCAGTTGTATCCATCCTTCAACACATAACCAAGAAACCTTCGGAAACCATCTACCTCAACCTTCGAAAAGCATCCGTTATACAAGTTATGGCGATACTCCCGAACTCCCGCCCCAGTACTGGGTGGCGTCGAGGTTATCTCACCAACGAACTGCATAAAAGAGATTTTCGATGTCAGCGTACTAAACTCAGGTATTCCAGAATTGCAACGATAAAATTATGACGACAACACCTCAGAGCTCAACTCCCCGGGACACTTCCACTAAACCCCTGACAGGAGGCACCAAGACAATGTTCTCGTCATAAAACCATCGGAACGATTCCAAGATACCCGCGTGATCCTAAAAAAATTTAGTGAAATTTGAGAAGAGAAGAGTCAAAACTCTACGTCAGGATGCCTTACCAGAGCGATGAGGAGACTGGGAAGTAAAAAGAATCCCTAAACTCTCTGATATATAATTCCTAAATGACTCAAAACATTTTTCTAGACACAACTCGGCCGCTAAAAATGATCAAGCAATGGGGCTCCTAAGGTCGGGGAAGGCTCTGATTACCAACTTGTAACACCCTCGATGCAACTATATCTCCCACGTGTCGAGGCACGACTTAGAGGCATAATCGCATTGAAGGCATATGTCGCAAGTTAGGTAATCTTCACAACATCCCATGTAATATAAATCATAAAGGGGAGATAACATAGTTGGCTTACACTCGCCACGTCAATCAAGTACATAAATAACATTACATCATCCAAACACACATGGCCCGACTATGGCGCCAAAATAAAAGATAACCCAACATGCGACACGGTCCCGATCACCCCAACTGGGCACTACTACTGATCATCAGGAAAGGAAACATAGTAACGTTGAGAGTCTTCGTCGAACTCCCACTTGAGCTCAAACGCGTCACCTGGAGCAGAATCATCAGGCCCTGCATCTGGTGTAATAGTAATCTGTGAGCCACAGGGACTCAGCAATCTCACACCCTCGCGATCAAGACTATTTAAGCTTATAGGTAAGGCAAGGTAAATATATGTGGAGCTGCAGCAAGCGACTAGCAAATATGGTGGCTAACTTATTCGCAAAAGAGAGTGAGAAGAGGAGGCAAAGCGCGAGCGAGAAACTAGAGAACAACCTGCGCAAGCATAACTCCAACACCGTGTCCACTTCTCGGGCTCCGCCGAGAAGAGGCCATCATGGTAACACACTCAGTTGATTCATTTTTAGTTAAGTTAAGGTTCAAGTTATCTACAACCGGACATTAACAAATTCCCATCTGCCCATAACCGCAGGCACGGC
Organism: Triticum aestivum; assembly: GCF_018294505.1. Taxonomy (NCBI): domain Eukaryota; kingdom Viridiplantae; phylum Streptophyta; class Magnoliopsida; order Poales; family Poaceae; genus Triticum; species Triticum aestivum. Next base: position 270,087,659 of record NC_057797.1, on the reverse strand, counting down.
TTTCGAAAGTTCAAATCCCTGCAGGGGAGTCCCAACTTAGCCCATGACAAGCTCTCACGGTCAATGAAGGAATAGACCTCCTCCCAAGACGTTCCGATCAGACTCGGTATCTCGGTTCTTCAAGACATTTCGACAGGTTAAAACAAGACCAGCAACACCGCCCGAATGTGCCGACAAATCCCGATAGGAGCTGCACATATCTCTTTCTCAGGGCACACTCATATTGTCCAAACTTCTGGTAGGCCAGCCTAGAGTTGCCCCTGGAGGCCACCGGCGGCTGACGAGTTGGACCAACACTCAGAGGAGCACTGGCCCCGGGGGGGGTTTAAATAAATGACCCTCGGGCTCCGAAAACCCAAGGGAAAAAGAGGCTAGGTGGCAAATGGTAAAACCAAGGTTGGGCATTGCTGGAAAAGCTTTAATCAAGGCGAACTATCAAGGGGTCCCTATTATAACCCAACCGCGTAAGGAACGCAAAATCCGGGAACATAACACCGATATGATGGAAACTAGGGCGGCAAGAGTGGAACAAAACACTAGGCGAGAGGCCGAGACTTCCACCCTTTACCAAGTATATAGATGCATTAAGATAACATGGCAATATAATGATATCCCAACAAGTAAATAAAGGTTCCAACAAGGAACGGCCTCCAATCTTCACCTGCAACTAGCAACGCTATAAGAGGGGCTGAGCAAAGCGGTAACATAGCCAAACAACGGTTTGCTCGGACATGGTGGGTTAGAGGTTTGACATGGCAATTTGGGAGGCTTGAAAGCAAGTGGTAGGCATCGTAGCATTGGCATAGAAAAAGAGCGAGCAAACTAGCATAGCAAAGATAGTAGTGATTTCGAGGGTATGATCATCTTGCCTGCACAGTTGTCAGAGTTGACTGGATCCTCGAAAGCAAACTCAACAGGCTCCTCGTTAGTGAACTCGTCTCCCGGCTCTACCCAAACAAGACAAACACGCAACAAGGACACAATCAACCACGTGCAAGGAACAAACAAGATGAAGCAAAGATGATATGCTATGCGGGACGCGATGCGGGATGCAAAATGCAAGATATGACAGGAAATGCAAGAACCTGGCCTCAACTTCGAATTCCAAGTGTGCCACTGGAAAGATGAGATGAAATCGCTTGAAAACTATATAAAGAACGTCGGAATCGGAGTTACGGTTTGGAAATGGCAAGCGATTCAAATATGACATCGGTCTGCGGTTTACAGCAAGTAGCCATCTAAATGCAATGAGATGAACATGCTACAGCACCCAAACATGACAACAAAATACATGTCAGGGATGCATACAAGATTCTTAACAAAAGTCTAGCACGAAGCTACGTCCAATTCATCAATTAACAGGTTCAAACAAGCATGGCAAAAATGCATATGACAAACAGATCTCAGACTGAGTGAAATTATCACTTGTCTGGAATTTCAGATCAAGTAGCACTCTTCGGAGCAACAAAACTACATGCTACAGGACCTGAATATGGCAAAGTAAAGCACGTCATGGAGCTACTCAAAGAGCTTAACAAAAGTCCCTTAGTGACCTTGAGCCAAAAGGGATCATAAAATACAATTACAAGCATGTGAACATAGCAAAAACATAATCAGATCACAGACTTTGTGAAAACTGGAGCATGCTGAAAACAGATATCAAGTAGGCATGTTTACGAGCTCGATGCACTCACTACGGAGCAAGTCATTATAAGCTAAGCATACATCCATCAAGAACACACAAAATTCAAGCGAGACATGGCAAGAACAATAGCATAGCATGCACGGATCAACTACAACATCCTCGGCAAAATTGCAAACAAGTTGACAATCTGCCCAGATTCACAAAGTAGCAAAAGTAGAGCTCGATTGACTCAAGCTAGGATACTCCATAATTGCAAACAAATACATGGATGGATATAGCACTATAATATTAACAAAACATCCTTACTGATCATCCTCAAAACAGGCACGGAACACTAGGAAACAACATGAACATATGGCATCATGAGATAAACAGATCAAGGACTTAGTGGAATTGCTAAGTCCGTGAAAACAGAATTACCAAGTGCACCACTTTGCAAGCTTGTGCTAGTCACCACACACATCACAAAAATACAGGGGTTGCACCTCTGGAAAGATGACAAAACCCTTAACAAAACATATGTAGAACATCAGGGCATAACATGCACACAATAATCATGGCAAAAATGACAAAAAGCTAAATGGAGTAGCAGATCTGACAATTATCTCAAGTAGCCCTCTTCTAACAGCATTTCGGGCATCAAGATGAACTCAAATGAAAATGATGCAATGGAATGAAATGATGTACTCTCAGAGATGAAAATTTTGATATGCTATATCCATGAATAGGAGCTACGGATGCAAAGTTACGAGGCTATGAACAGGAGCACTTGGATTTGAGAATTTGGGGACTTAGAAGAAATTCGACCTAGGGTTTACTGTTCATCCGGATCTCAGATCTGGCGCGCGTATCGAGGATCGCCGGAAAACGGAGGTGGGCCGCCGGATTCATCGGGGAACTTGGCACGGAGGAGATGGGGGGGGCTTGCCGGCCGGTGAGGGCGCTCGCCTGGTGCGGCGACTTGGCGGCGGCGGTGATGCGCAACCGGGGCGGCGGCGGCTCGGGTCGGCCGCGGTGGTGGCGGTCGGGGTGGCCAGCGATGAGCTCGAGCGGGCCGGCGGGCGGCTCGGCTTGCTCTGGCGTCGAGCTGGGTGGCGCGGGGCGGCGGCTGCTCGGAGGAGGCGGCGGGGCCGGCGAGGCGGCGCGGCTTCGGGCCGCGGGGGCCCCGGCTGGGCCGAGCGGGCCGGCGGGGATGTGGGGCGAGGCGGCGGACGAGTGAGGAGGCGAAATGTGGCAGCGGCGGGGGCAGGTTGGTTGTGTTCGGCGCCATCCGGACGTGTCCGGCGGCGGCGGATCTGGGAGTTTAGGGTTAGGGACGAGGGGAGACCCGGGATTTTCGGGGGAAGACCTTTATATAGGCATAGAGGGAGCTAGGAGAGTCCAAATGAGGTGCGGTTTTCGGCCACGCGATCATGCTCGAACGATCTAGAAGATGGAGAAGGCTTAGGTGGGTTTTGGGCCAAATTGGAGGGGTGTTGGGCTGCAACACACACGAGGCCTTTTCGGTCCCTCGGTTAACCATTGGAGTATCAAACGAAGTCCAAATGATACAAAACTTGACAGGCGGTCTACCGGTAGTAAACCAAGGCCGCTTGGCAAGTCTCGGTCCAATCCGGAAATGTTTAATCCCCACACACGAAAGAAAGCTAGAAATGACCACCGGAGGAGAACGAAGCGCCGGAATGCAAAACGGACAACGGGGAAAATGCTCGAATGCATGAGACAAACACGTATGCAAATGCAATGCACATGATGACATGATATGAGATGCATGACAACGACAACAACACATGGAGACAAATACCCGAACTCGAGAAAATAAATAACTTAACGCCGGAAACGGCAAGAGTTGGAGTACAAATTGGGAAAGTTACATCCGGCGTGTTACACCTGACTACAAAAAGATGAAGGAGGATGCCAAGAGAAATCACATATCTTGGCACGGGGCCTGGATGAAGCTCACCTCAAGTTCATGACCAAGAACATGTACACGTGCTACGAGATGCACAGGCGAATCGTTGACACGAGGGAGTGCCTCCTTCCTGTAATCGACGAGGGATCTAGCCACCAACAGAGCAGGAGCGGCAAGCGTCACAAGAAGAAGTAGATGATGATCAGATGATCATTTATCCTAGTTAATTATGCATGTACTAGTTTACTTTGGTGTGTGGAAATGTCATGTGTGTACTAGCCACCCATGTAATTGAATGTTTAATTTGGTTATGCAATCATGTCCTTATAAGTATATATGTTGTTGTTCTATATGCACTCACATCGCACTGGACCATATTAGGGAATCCGTCGATGCTGAATTCATCAATCACTGACAACTGTATACCACCAAGTGTTTTCCCACAACGCGCACAACTTATTAGCATTAATCGTCTATGTATTATCGGTGTCCACATATATTTTTGATTACGGGCCTGTTTGCCGCATATCACGCACATCTTATTTAGTTGAACCATTGTTGTTATCTTGGCTCAATGCAAACGGTTCATCCAAGTGAACTGTATGCCCTCTATCGCACACACCTAGATCTGGCTGACCGGTTCTGTTGTGTTGCCTAATCATAAACAATTCATCCAAGTGAACTGTATGCCGTATATCGGACACACCATCATCTGGCTGCTCATTTCTATTGTTATACTTAGCGCATATAGTTCATTCGAGTGAACTGTATGCCACGTATCGCACATGAAATGAAAATCTAAATCATGTTTGATGTCTCCACCATTGCAAACAGTTTGTATCATTTTGACTGTTTTCTTACAACACCATTTGTGATTAATGCATCGCACACAGTTTCATCGAAGTGTCTCTGATTGTATCATTGCATTAGCACCATCCTGCAGTAGTGATCGATGTTAATGCCAGGATAGGGATTGCCATGCAACGGATGAACTAGAGCTATAAGTTTATGAAAGCTCTCCTAATGAAGCTATGTGGGTGTGCATCCAACATACTTCCTCATGAAGATCTCGAGCATTTTGAGGAAGCTCGACATCGGAATATCCAAGTCAAGTTCTAATAATGTAAAAATCACCCTAGCATATGAAAGTGAAAATCATGAAGACTATCTACTATGAAATGTTGGTGACACTTTGAAGCACAAGTTTGGTAAAGGATAGTAATGCACCCCCTCTTTCTTTTTCTCTCCTTTTTGCGGGCTTAGGGACCTCCTCCTTTTTTTTCTTTTTCTAGAGATCATTGGTCTCCTTTATTTTGTTCTCTCTATCTTTTATCCTTAGTGGTAGGGGCACACTCTAGAAATAATGATCATCACACTTTTATTTACTTACAACTCTAAAATGAGAAACAATATGATGACTACACACTGGTGCGCATCGGTCCTATACAAATGGTTTTTAACCCCTTTCCGCGACGGCATTTGGAACCGTCCCCAAGTGAGTGTGGGCGATAAGGGGGTCCTTCCCACAAGACACAGAAACCGCCAGGGATATGCCCTCCTGGCACACACGCTCAGCAAAATGAGGTCGTGTGCGACCGACGAGCCCTCAAATACGGAAATACATACAGTAGAGCTCAAAAATACAATTATACGGTGAAATTGTTTCCGGTTGCAACTACATCCCACACAGTCAGTCCCCGCTAAACGTTTCCGTTCGTATGTACATCCCACACAGTCGCTCCAAGGAAAACATTTTTGTTCATAGGTACATCATACACAATTTTTCCCGTTAAATTGTTTGTGTTATTGAATGCATCACACACAGTCCATAGAAGAAACTGCATGGCAAAGGTTGTCCATCACACATAGTTTTTATGTCGTAAACATTTGCACAAGGTGGCGTAACACAAACTGTTTTCACGAGAAAGTCGTGTGTGATTGTTCATTGATCCAACACGGTTTATTCCTAGAAACTATGTGCGTTGGCTGAGGTCATCGCCCACGGTATTTTTTCAAGAACCGTTTGCAATAGCAAAACCCAATTAGCAGGCTAATTATATGATTATTCATAATCCATTTATTAATCTAATTGACATTTCATATTAAGCACACAATATATTGCATTTTCATAATTGAAATACATCAGAGTACAACATCATATAGCTTCAGCACTCAGCTACCCCATTACACAACTACACCAGGAACAAGTTTCACATGCAACTTCTATCACATTTCTAAATTAGCATCGTAGACGGTACATAGACAGATGTATCTCATCTGGAAAACTGCTGAAGCAGAAGGCGAATATTGAGCCTTCATTGATGTTGAAGGTCTTTGTAACTTTAGGCCAGTGCATGTGGATGATTGACCGTCCAACCTTCATCCTCGTAAAGAACACTTCAATATTGAACCGTGGGTGTTGTATGAATACCTTCCTCGCCTCCTGACTATACAGGTGGTTTGAGAGGTAATCATCAGTGAAATGCTTTGGAAAGGACTGAAAACAACGATGTTCATAAATATCTTCTCTATATTGGAAATGGGGCAAAGGAATAAAAAGGGCAAGGTATAATAGTTAGTACCATTCTATAGTGAACTGATCTCTTCTTCATTGTGCAAACAAAGATCTTGCTATTTTTTGTCGCTAATTTATTTATCCTAACAATCTTTCTGAGTTTCTTGACTTGAATGATATTCATGGACAACTCATTTCCCCATATGCAAAAAGGGTCGAATAGTGTGTCAAAACCTCTAATAGCAGGACCTACATGCGCAAGACCAAATTGTTAAAAACCAAAATATTAGAATGGTTCCTGCAATTGCCGAATAATGTGCTACTAGACAACGGACCATGCACGTGCTAACCTCTATTGTAAACCTCAGTGCTTCCCAGTGTTTCCATGCAACACATATAAGGTAGTTAGTCATCAGGTTAAGTAAGAGTTGGCATGCTATCAGTAAAATATGTTCATGAAAAATAAGCACATTGCAGATTCATTAGATTAATTCAAGCCACATGGAAAACCCATTTATCCAAACCAAGCATGATTAAGAACTAGGAAATATAGCACTTGTATATGTTTCTCATGTATTAAGTGAAGCCCAATTCGATTTATTCCTCACATGCACAACAATACAAAATTCTACCCACGACAATTAGACATCATAGTGTAGAGTTGAACCAAGCAGTTAGCTAAACACCACAACAAATGAACCAAACATTAACTGAGCACCACATTGCATAATATAACATACTCCTAATAGAAGATCAGACAGTTAACCAAACCAAGAATGCTTAACAACTTGGATATATAGAAATTGTATTTGTTTCTCATGTATTTACTACAGCCAAATTAGATTTATTTCTCACATGGTATACAATAAAAGAAATGCACCCACAACAATTGAACATTGCATTGCAGAATTGAAGCAAATAGCCAACCACGTCGCATTATCGGCGCGCGAGGCGTCAATGGTGGCCTCGGCGGCGAGGTGCTCCTCCAAGATGTGGGGGTCAACACAAATGGCAGTTATCGCGACCTCATCCGCGCGTGCGGCCGGGGTTTGCTTCTCCGCTGCCAAATGGTCCTTGGGATCCTTGCTATGCTGCGCACACCATGGCTAGGGGGGCGCTTCTTTGGTGGAGGGGTCGGTGATTTGGGTGGAAGGTGTCGCGCCGGCGGTCGGGGCATGTGGGATGTGGAAGGAGAAGTAGGATGGGTGTCGGGTGTGGATTACCTGCCTGAATAGGCGAGGCCGAGCAGCGTGGAGGAGGGTCGCCGGCGAGGAGGCGGTGCTGCAAACAAGGAATGAATGTTTCAACTTGGAAGGTAAGGCGGAAACAGGGGAAATGTGGCTTTTGGTAAGGGGGGAGGGGAGGTAGATATTTCCGTGGAAGCCGAAAATTTGGAATCGCTTCAGTGAAAAAACCGGTGTGCAAAGTGCCATCAGACACGGTCCCTTATTTAGAACTGTGTACGATATGTGAACATCACAAATGATTCATATAGCTTAACCTGTGTGTGTTGAGTTTGAACGTTAAAAATTTTGGTTGGAATTTCCCTGGTTACAGTGGTCATCCACGTCACTGCATTATTTGGGTACACAATCGAGACTAACTTCTTAATCGAGCAAGTTCAGCAACTAAACAGAGCTAGCTAACCTAAACATTACTCTACCAAATTAAAGACCAGCGCTCTTAATTAAACAAAACAAAAAGTACTACTACGGCTGGTGCTTGTCGATCTCCGCCACCGCCTCCATGTCCAGCACGCGCCCGATGGTCTCCTGGGGAAGGGGCTCCATGGCATCAAATTGCACCACACTCGGCAAGCATCTCACCATCCACGTCCGCCATATCTTTGGAATAGGCCGCCACGAGCTGGGCATGGGCGGCCGTGATCTGGGCTCTGGCGGGCTCCGTCCTGGCAAGGTATGCCGCGTAGGAACGGACGGCTACTTGAACTCTCTCGGTGATTGCCAACTCTTTGGCCATGGGTTGCCGACCATTGTCGGAGAAGCTTCGTTCAATTTGTGCGGTGACCGCCACGAGCTGGGTGTGGACGACCTCAACAAGGTAGTGGGCGGCCTCCATCAGGGCTAAGGCCGCCGTTGTAGAACGGACAACTGTTGTGCCGCTCTCGCCAGTTGCTATCCCCGAGGCAGATGTTGCTACCGCCGCTTGAGAAGCAACATCGACCGTTTGGGCTGCCTTGGCCGCCTCGACGTAGACTGCGGTCACCCTCACGAAGCTTGTTAGCACGCGCCTGGCAGTTGTGGTCGCACTCTCACCGCAGTGGGCTTCCAAAGTTGCCCTGACGATGTAGGTCCACGTCCCCATCTTTCACCGGCAATGAATGAACAGTGAAATGATATTTGGGGAGTGAGCCAGTGTGCTTGACACACCGGCTGTGGACTGTAACTGACGCACCTTCTCGCATAAGCCATAGGCATACTATACACCGATGATGCTCCAAGATATTTTGTGCCGCATCTCACACAGTTGGTGATAATAAACTGTGTGTGATCTAGTTGATTTATCGTCTCGATTTGAATTACGTAATGGGGTCACAGCTACAAAGGATGGTGGTTGAATTGCTATAACTTTTATCTGCAGTGAACATGCAACTATAGGTGTGTCGTCAAAAAAATGGAATTATTCAGGGTTCGTTTGGACGTTTTTACACATTAACTTGGTTTTGTAGGCATTTCAGGTGCATAATTCTAATTTGAACTACATGCACATGCTCCAGTGCATATAATGTTGGAGAACGTAGTAATTTCAAAAAAAAAAACATGCGCACACGCAAGATCTATCTAGGTGATGCATAACAACGAGAGGGGAAGAGTGTTGTCCATGTACCCTCATAGACCATAAGCGGAAGCGTTATGACAACGCGGTTAATGTAGTCGAACGTCTTCACGATCCGATTGATCCTAGCACCGAAGGTACGGCACCTCCGCGATCTGCACACATTCAGCTCGGTGACATCCCACAAACTCTAGATCCAGCTGAGTGTCGAGGGAGAGTTTCATCAGCATGACGGCGTGATGACAGTGATGATGAATCTACCCGAACAGGGCTTCGCCTAAGCACCGCTACGATATGACCGAGGTGGATTATGGTGGAGGGGGCACCGCACACGGTTAAGACAATGATCAACTTGTGTGTCTATGGGGTGCCCCCTCCCCCGTATATAAAGGAGTGGAGGAGGGGGAGGGCCGGCCCTCTATGGCGTGCCCTAGGGGAGTCCTACTCCCACTGGGAGTAGGATTCCCCCCTTCCAAGTAGTAGGAGTAGGAGAGAATTAAGGGAAGGAGAGAGGGAAGGAAAGGGGGCCCAGCCAATTCGGATTGGGCTAGGGGGTGCGCATCCCACCTTTTCCCTTCCTCTCCTCTATTCCACTAAGGCCCAATAAGGCCCATACACTCCCCGGGGGGTTCCGATAACCTCCCGGTACTCCGGAAAATGTCTGAACTCATTCGGAACCATTATGATGTCCAAACATAGGCTTACAAAATAGTGATATTTATGTCTCGACCATTTCGAGACTCCTCGTCATGTCTGTGATCATATCCGGGACCCCGAACTACCTTCGGTACATCAAAACACATAAACTCATAATACCGATCGTCACTGAACGTTAAGCGTGCGAACTGTACGGGTTCGAGAACTATGTAGACATGACCGAAACTCATCTCCGGTCAATAACCAATAGCAGAACCTGGATGCTCATATTGGGTCCTACATATTCTATGAAAATCTTTATCGGTCAAACCGCACAACAACATATGTTGTTCCCTTTGTCATCGGTATGTTACTTGCCCAAGATTTGATCGTCGGTATCTCAATGCGTTGTTCAATCTCATTACCAACAAGTCTCTTTACTCGTTTCGTAATGCATCATCCTACAACTAACTCATTACTCACTTTGCTTGCAAGGCTTATAGTGATGTGCATAACCGAGAGGGCCCAAAGATACCTCTCTGATACTCGGAGTGAGAAATCCTAATCTCGATCTATGCCAACTCAACAAACACCATCGGAGACACTTGTAGAGCATCTTTATGGTCACCCAGTTATGTTGTGACGTTTGATAGCACACTAAGTGTTCCTCCGGTATTCGGGATTTGCATGATCTCATAGTCATAGGAACATGTATAAGTTATGGAGAAAGCAATAGCAACAAACTAAACGATCATCGTGCTAAGCTAACGGATGGGTCAAGTCAATCACATCATCCTCCAATGATGTGATCCTGTTAAGCAAATGAAAACGCATGTCTATGGTCAGGAAACATAACCATCATTGATTCAACGATCTAGTCAAGTAGAGGCATACTAGTGACACTCTGTTTGTCTATGTATTCACACATGTACTAAGTTTCCGGTTAATACAATTCTAGCATGAATGATAAACATTTATCATGATATAAGGAAATATAAATAACAACTTTATTATTGCCTCTAGGGCATATTTCCTTCAGTCTCCCATGGAGTCAATAATCTAGATTACATTGTAATGATTCTAACACCCATGGAGTCTTGGTGCTGATCATGTTTTGCTCGTGAGAGAGGCTTAGTCAACGGGTCTACTGATATCCCACAAGTATAGGGGATCACAACAGTTTTCGAGGGTAGAGTATTCAACCCAAATTTATTGATTCGACACAAGGGGAGCCAAAGAATATTCTCAAGTATTAGCAGCTGAGTTGTCAATTAAACCACACCTGGAAACTTAATATCTACAGCAAAGTGTTTAGTAGCAAAGTAATATGATAGTAGTGGTAACGATAGCAAAAGTAACGGTAGCAAAAGTAATGTTTTTTGTATTTTGTAGTCATGATAACAATAGCAACGGAAAAGTAAATAATCGAAGAACAATATATGGAAAGCTCGTAGGCAATGGATCGGTGATGGAGAATTATGCCGGATGCGGTTCATCATGCAACAGTCATAACCTAGGGTGACACAGAACTAGCTCCAGTTCATCAATGAAATGTAGGCATGTATTCTAAATATAGTCATACGTGCTTATGGAAAAGAACTTGCATGACATCTTTTGTCCTACCCTCCCGTGGCAGTGGGGTCCTATTGGAAACTAAGGGATATTAAGGCCTCCTTTTAATAGAGTACCGGAACAAAGCATTAACACATAGTGAATACATGAACTCCTCAAACTATGGTCATCACCGGTAAGTATCCCGATTATTGTCACTTCGGGGTGAACGGATCATAACACATAATAGGTGACTATAGACTTGCAAGATAGGATCAAGAACTCTCATATATTGATGAAAACATAATAGGTTCAGATCTGAAATCATGGCACTCGGGCCCTAGTGACAAGCATTAAGCACAGCAAAGTCATAGCAACATCAATCTCAGAACATAGTGGATACTAGGGATCAAACCCTAACAAAACTAACTCGATTACATGATAAATCTCTTCCAACCCATCACCGTCCAGCAAGCCTACGATGGAATTACTCACGCACGGCGGTGAGCATCATGAAATTTGTGATGGAGGATGGTTGATGATGACGATGGTGATAAATTCCCCTCTCCGGAGCCCCGAACGGACTCCAGATCAGCCCTCCGAGAGAGTTTAGGGCTTGGTGGCGGCTCCGTATCGTAAAACGCGATGAATCCTTCTCTCTCGGTTTTTTCTCCCCGAAAGTGAATATATGAAGTCCAGGTTGAGGTCGATGGAGCGTCAGGGGGGCGACAAGGCAGGGTGGCGCGCCCCGACCCTCGTGGACAGGTGTGGGCACCCCCTGACGTCAATCTTCCTTCCAATATTCATTTTATATTCCAAAATAATTATCTGTTGATTTTCATGTCATTCTGAGAACTTCTATTTCTGCACAAAAATAACACCATGTCAATTCTGCTGAAAACAGCGTCAGTCAGGGTTAGTTCCATTCAAATCATGCAAGTTAGATTCCAAAACAAGGGCAAAAGTGTTTGGAAAAGTGTATACGACGGAGACGTATCAACTCCCCCAAGCTGAAACCTTTGCTTGTCATCAAGCAATTCAGTTTGATAAACTGAAAGTGATAAAGAAAAACTTTTACAAACTCTGTTTGCTCTTGTTGTTGTAAATATGTAAAGCCAGCATTCAAGTTTTCAGCAAAGATTATGAACTAACCATACTCACAATAACACTTAGGTCTCATGTTTACTCATATCAATGACATAATCAAGTAGCAATCAATAATAATAAATCTCGGATGACAACACACTCTCAAAACAATCATGATATGATATAACAAGATGGTATCTCGCTAGCTCTTTCTGAGACCGCAAAACATAAATGCAGAGCACCTTTAAAGATCAAGGACTGACTAGACATTGTAATTCATGGTAAAAGAGATCCAGTCAAGTCATACTCAATGTAAACTAACAGTAATGAATGCAAATGACAGCAGTGCTCTCCAACTGGTGCTTTTTAATAAGAGGATGATGACTCAACATAAAAGTAAATAGATAGCCCCTTCGCAGAGGGAAGCAGGGATTTGTAGAGGTGCCAGAGCTCGGTTTTGAAATAGATATGAATAATATTTTGAGCGGTATACTTTCATTGTTAACATAACAACCAAGAGATGGCGATATCTTCCATTCTACAAACATTATAGGCGGTTCCCAAATAGAATGGTAAAGTTTGTACTCCCCCTCCACCAACAAGCATTAATCCATGGCTTGCTCGAAACAACGAGTGCCTCCAACTAACAAGAGTCCCAGGGGAGTTTTGTTTGTAGTTATTTTGATTTGATTTGCATAAAGCATGGGACTGGGCATCCCGGTGACCAGCCATTTTTTCTCGTGAGTGAGGAGCGGAGTCCACTCTCTTGAGAATAACCTGCCTAACATGGAAGATACGGCCAGCCCTAGTTGATACCTGAGCTATTCAAGCATACAAAACATGATATTTATTTGAAGGTTTAGAGTTTGGCACATACAAATTTACTTGGAACGGCAGGTAGATACCGTATATAGGTAGGTATGGTGGACTCATATGGAATAACTTTGGGGTTTATGGAGTTGGATGCACAAGCAGTATTCCTGCTTAGTACAAGTGAAGGCTAGCAAAAGACTGGAAAGCGACCAGCTAGAGAGCGACAACAGTCATGAACATGCATTAAAATTAGTCAACACCGAATGCAAGCATGAGTAGGATATAATGCACCATGAACATAAATATCATAGAGGCTATGTTGATTTTGTTTCAACTACATGCGTGAACATGTGCCAAGTCAAGCCACTCGAATCATTCAAAAGAGGATACCACCCTATCATACCACATCACAACCATTATAATAGCATGTTGGCACACAAGGTAAACCATTATAACCTCCTAGCTAATTAAGCATGGCATAAGCAATAACTTTGGGGTTTATGGAGTTGGATGCACAAGCAGTATTCCTGCTTAGTACAAGTGAAGGCTAGCAAAAGACTGGAAAGCGACCAGCTAGAGAGCGACAACAGTCATGAACATGCATTAAAATTAGTCAACACCGAATGCAAGCATGAGTAGGATATAATGCACCATGAACATAAATATCATAGAGGCTATGTTGATTTTGTTTCAACTACATGCGTGAACATGTGCCAAGTCAAGCCACTCGAATCATTCAAAAGAGGATACCACCCTATCATACCACATCACAACCATTATAATAGCATGTTGGCACACAAGGTAAACCATTATAACCTCCTAGCTAATTAAGCATGGCATAAGCAACTATAATCTCTAATTGTCATCGCAAACATGTTTATTCATAATAGGCTGAATCAGGAACGATGAACTAATCATATTTACAAAAACAAGAGAGGCTGAGTTCATACCAGCTTTACTCATCTCAATAAGTTCATCATATAAACATCATTATTGCCTTTCACTTGCATGACCGAATGGTGTGGATGGTAATAATAGTGCATGTGCATTGGACTAAGCTAGATTCTGCAAGCATTCGATTCAAGAGAGAAGACAAGGTAATATGGGCTCTTTATCAGATCAATGATAATGCATATAAGAGCCACTTTAACATTTTCATTATGGTCTTCTCCTATCGACCCCCAAAGGAAAGAAAAGAAATAAAACTATTTACACGGGAAAGCTCCCAACAAGCAAAAGAAGAACGAGAAATCTTTTTGAGTTTTATTTTTAATTACTACTACAAGCATGGAAAGTAAAATAATTAAAAACTACAACTAATTTTTTTGTTTTTCTTAAGGTTTATTAAACACACAAGAAGAAAGCATAAAAAGGAAAAATAAACTAGCATGGATGATACAATGAAAAAGTATGAGCACCGACAACTAGCAATGAGTGTGTGAACATGAATGTAATGTCGGTGAGAGATACGTACTCCCCCAAGCTTAGGCTTTTGGCCTAAGTTGGTCTATGGCCTTGGCTGTCCTGGCGGATATCCAAAGTAATAGTTGGGGTCGTACTGTGAAGAAGCCTCAGATTGCCACTAGTTGTCAATCACCTCCGAATCCCACTAATAATCAGACTGTCGTGGAGGATCAAATTTTGATTCCGGCTCTGGCTCTGTAGCTGCTATAGGGTTCCGGTAGGCGTGAATGGGCTCCGACGGAACAAGGTACTTGCCTGCAGATAAATAAAACAAGGAAGGAGCGGGCAAGGTAATAGTCTCAGGATGATTTTTACCAAATATTAATTTGTACTTAAGCTCCTTTTCCCTATTCTTAACAATAAAATCATGTGCTACCATACTCTTATAATCTAAATAAACAGGAGGCGACAATTTTTCTTCCTTCTCATAAGCCTAATAGGTATGTTAAAATGTGCAGCGAGGCGCGAGGCGAAGATGCCACCAAGGAGGGCCCTTAGTACTGTTAAGATTTAACCTCTTTGCAATAATAGCGCCCATACTGAATGTGTCATTACGAAATAAGCCATGGCACAAAATAACAATATCAGGGGCACTCAGGTTTCCACAGTTTCTGCGCCCAATTAAGCATCTACTAGCAAATATAGCAAAGTAACGTAGAACGGGAAAGTGTATGCTAGTAATTCGTGCGTCGGAAACTTCCTCATTTCCCCTACAGTAATGGTGTCAATTAACCCATCCACATCGTCACAATGGGGTTCCTCTACGTTGCCCTCGAAAGGGATCAAACAAACCCAACAAAAAACATGAAGTGACATCTCCTTATGCTCATCATATAAATAAAATTCCACCATAGGTGGTGAGCTCCTAGCATGGAAATGGAAGTTTTGCACAAAGATATTGGTGAGTAAGAGATACTGTTTGCGTTGGTCGTGGAGGAAGGCGGTGAGGCCTGCATTCTCATCCAATTCATAGAAATCATCATAAATCCTGGCTGCTCTCAAGAAATTATCACAAGGCCATTCACACGGCCGAACTTCCGCGGTGCGAGGGAGATTATACTTGGGCCTCTTATCCTCCTCACTTTGCTTATCCTTCGAGCTTCGGCTCGATAAGCCCCTCAAAAATCTCTTCATCTTTTTCTGAAAATTACTGAAATTTTAGTAACTTCAAAATAAAAGTGAACCAAACTCAACAATATTGATAGTAACTACTCCTACAAGTTCCTAGAGGCAATATCATGCATCAAAACTACTTTTGACCATATAAATTTGACATGCAAACTCAAGAACAGGGTCAGCTAAGCAGCAAAAATATGCAATGAATAAAGCACTAGAACAAAAACTAGTTGGACCTTTGGAGGAGTCACGTACCAAGGAACAATCCCCCAAAGCAGTTTTGTGAGAGGTGCTTTGAGCAAGGAGATCGAAAATGGCAGCAAAATGAGCTTGGACTCGGGTTTGAGATGGTTAGTGGTGTTTTTGGGAGGAAGAACGAGTGTGTGGTAGCTGGAATAAGTGGAGGGGGGCCACCATGGGCCCACGAGGCAGGGGGCGCGCCCTCCACCCTCGTGGCCACGTGCTTGCTCCCCCTGCTGTGCTCTCAGTGCCAGATATTCTAAAATATTCTAGAAAAAAATCATATTTGCTTTTCAGGGCATTTGGAGAACTTTTATTTTCGGGGTATTTTTTATTGCATTGATAATTCAGAAAACAGACATAAATTACTATTTTTGCTTTATTTAATATAAATAACAAAAAGTAAAAAGAGGGTACAAAGAGTTGCGTTTTCTAAATTCATCCATCGCATGCTCATCAAAAGGAATCCACTAATAAGGTTGATCAAGTGTTGTTAACAAACTCATTCCGAATAACATGGAACCGGAGAATTTTCGAATAACACTAGATTACCTCAACGGGGATATGCACATCCCCAACAATAAGAATATCATATTTCTTCTTGACAGCAGGAAGAGGAAATTCGAAACCTCCAAAAATAATCGATGGAAATTCTACTATGAACTTGAGGTTGTTTCCTCGGAAAGTGTACTGTATCCTCATTGCCATTAACATGAAAAGTGACATTGCCTTTGGTGCAATCAATAACAGCCCCTGCAGTATTCAAAAAGGGTGTTCCAAGAATAATAGACATACTATCGTCCTCAGGAATATCAAGAATAACAAAGTCCATTAAAATAGTAACGTTTGCAACCACAACAGGCACATCCTCACAAATATTGATAGGTATAGTAGTTGATTTATCAGCCATTTGCAAAGATATTTCAGTAGGTGTCCACTTATTCAAATCAAGTCTACGATATAAAGAAAGAGGCATAACACTAACACCGGCTCCTAGATCACATAAAGCAGTTTTAACATAGTTTATTTTAATGGAGCATGGTATAGTCGGTACTCCGGGATCTCCTAGTTTCTTAGGTATTCCACCTTTAAAAGTATAATTAGCAAGCATGGTGGAAATTTCAGCTTCCGATATCTTTTTTTTATTAGTAACAATTTCTTTCATATACTTAGCATAAGGATTCATTTTGAGCATATCAGTCAAACACATACGCAAGAAGATAGGTCTAATCATTTCAACAAAGCGCTCAAAATCCTCATCATCCTTTTTCTTGGATGGTTTAGGAGGAAAAGGCATGGGTTTCTGAACCCATGGTTCTCTTTCCTTATCGTGCTTCCTAGCAACAAAGTCTCTCTTATCATAATGTTGATTCTTTGATTGTCGGTTATCAAGATCAACAGCAGGTTCAATCTCTCTTCATTGTCATTACTAGGTTGAGCATCAATATGGACATCATCATTAACATTATTACTAGGTTCATGTTCATTACTAGATTGTGTTTCAGCATCAGAAATAGAGATATCATTAGGATTCTTAGGTGTGTCAATAACAGGATTACTAGAAGCATGCAAAGTCTTATCATTTTTCTTTTTCTTCCTTTTAGAAGGACTAGGTGCATCAATAATATTTCTCTGAGAATCTTGCTCAATTCTCTTAGGATGGCCCTCAGGATACAAAGGTTCCTGAGTCATTTTACCACCTCTAGTCATAACTCTAACAACATTATCATTTTTCTTACTATTTAATTCATTGAGCAAATCATTCTGAGATTTAAGTACTTGTTCTACTTGAGTGGTAACCATAGAAGCATCTTTACTAATATGTTCAAGTTCACCTTTAACATTAGCCATATAATCACCCAAGTGTTCAAGCATATCAGCATTGCGTTTTAATTCTCTACCAAAATAAGCATTGAAGTTTTCTTGTTTGACCACAAAGTCATCAAACTCATCCAAGCATGAGCTAGCAAACTTAGTAAATGGGATTTCAGCTTTATCATATCTATAGAGAGAATTTAACTTTACTACATGTGTCTAGTTATCAAGACCATGTATTTCTTCAATAGGCGGTAAATTAAGACCATGTATTTCTTCAATAGGAGGTAAATTCTTAACATCTTCAGCTTTAATACCTTTTTCCTTCATAGATTTCTTTGCCTCTTGCATATCTTCAGGACTGAGAAATAGAATACCCCTCTTCTTCGGAGTTGGCTTAGGAGTTGGTTCAGGAATTGGATCATGAATTGGATCAGGAAGTGTCCAATTATTTTCATTAGTCAACAAATTATTCAATAGAAATTCAGCTTCATCTCGTGTTCTTTCCTTGAAAACACAACCAGCACAACTATCCAGGTGGTCTCTGGAAGCATCAGTTAGTCCATTATAAAAGATATCAAGTATTTCATTTTTCTTGAGAGGATGATCAGGCAAAGCATTAAATAATTGGAGAAGCCTCCCCCAAGCTTGTGGGAGACTCTCTTCTTCAACTTGCACAAAATTATATATTTCCCTTAAAGCAGCTTGTTTCTTATGAGCGGGGAAATATTTAGCAGAGAAGTAATAAATCATATCTTGGGGACTACGCACAAAACCAGGATCAAGATAATTAAACCATATCTTAGAATAACCCTTTAATGAGAACGGAAATATCTTAAGGATGGCTATATCATTGGTGAACAGGGTGGCTATATCATTAGTGAACAGGGTGGCTATATCATTTAATTTAGTAAGATGTGCCACAACAGTTTCAGATTCATAGCCATAGAAAGGATCAGATTCAACTAAAGTAATTATCTCAGGATCAACACGGAATCATAATCCTTATCAGTAAAAAGATAGGTGAAATAGCATAAGAAGGATCATATTTCGTTCTAGCATTCCGAGTTTTTTGTTTCAGCTTAGCTAATAATTTCTTAATATCACTCCTATCATTGCAAGCAAGAAAATCTCTAGAAGTTTCTTCATCCATAACATAGCCCTCAGGCACAACAGGTAATTCATATCTAGGGGGGGAGTCTTCATCATCACTTTCATCAATATTATCAGTTTCAATAATTTCATTCTCTCTAGCCCTAGCAAGTTGTTCATCAAGAAATTCACCAAGTGGCACAGTAGTATCAAGCATAGAAGTAGTTTCATCATAAGTATCATGCATAGCAGAAGTGGCATCATCAACAACATGCGACATATCAGAATTAATAGCAGAAGCACGTATAGGTGTCGCAAGCTTACTCAAAACAGAAGGTGAATCAAGTGCAAAGCTAGATGGCAGTTCCTTACCTCCCCTCGTAGTTGAGGGATAAATTTTTGTTTTAGCGTCTTTCAAGTTCTTCATAGTGATAAGCAGATATAAATTCCAAGTGACTCAAAGAATAGAGCTATGCTCCCTGACAACGGCACCAGAAAATAGTCTTCATAACCCACAAGTATAGGGGATCGCAACAATTTTCTAGGGTAGAGTATTCAACCCAAATTTATTGATTCGACACAAGGGGAGCCAAAGAATATTCTCAAGTATTAGCAGCTGAGTTGTCAATTCAACCACACCTAGAAACTTAATATCTGCAGGAAAGTGTTTACTAGCAAAGTAATATGATAGTAGTGGTAAAGATAGCAAAAGTAATGGTAGCAAAAGTAATTTTTTGGTATTTTGTAGTAATGATAACAATAGCAACGGAAAAGTAAAGAAGCGAGGAACAATATATGGAAAGCTCGTAAGCAATGGATCGGTGATGGAGAATTATGCCGGATGCGGTTCAACATGCAACAGTCATAACCTAGGGTGACACAGAACTAGCTCCAGTTCATCAATGCAATGTAGGCATGTATTCCGAATATAGTCGTACGTGCTTATGGAAAGAACTTGCATGACATCTTTTGTCCTACCCTCCCGTGGCAGCGGGGTCCTATTGGAAACTAAGGGATATTAAGGCCTCCTTTTAATAGAGTACCGGAACAAAGCATTAACACATAGTGAATACATGAAATCCTCAATCTACGGTCATCACCGGTAAGTATCCCGATTATTGTCACTTCAGGGTTAACGGATCATAACACATAATAGGTGACTATACACTTGCAAGATAGGATCAAGAACTCTCATATATTAATGAAAACATACTAGGTCCAGATCTGAAATCATGGCACTCGGGCCCTAGTGGCAAGCATTAAGCATAGCAAAGTCATAACAACATCAATCTCAAAACATAGTGGATACTATGGATCAAACCCTAACAAAACTAACTCGATTACATGATAAATCTCATCCAACCCATCACCGTCCAACAAGCCTACGATGGAATTACTCACGCACGATGATGAGCATCATAAAATTGGTGATGGAGGATGGTTGATGATGGCAAGTGCGACGGATTCCCCTCTCCGGAGCCTCGAACGGACTCCAGATCAGCCCTCCCGAGAGAGTTTAGGGCTTGGCGGCGGCTCCGTATCGTAAAACGCGATGAATCTTTCTCTCTCAGTGTTTTCTCCCCGAAAGTGAATATATGGAGTCCAGGTTGAGGTCGGTGGAGCGTCAAGGGGCCCACGAAATAGGGGGGTGCGCCCAGGGGGCAGGCGTGCCCCCACCCTCATGAACAGGTGGGGCACCCCCTGACTTGGATCTTCCTTCCAATATTCATTATATATTCCAAAATAATTCTCCATTGATTTTCAGGTCATTCTGAGAACTTTTATTTCTGCACATAAATAACACCATGGCAATTCTGCTGAAAACAACGTCAGTCCGGGTTATTTCCATTCAAATCATGCAAGTTAGAGTCCAAAACAAGGGCAAAAGTGTTTGGAAAAGTAGATACGACAGAGACGTATCATCTGCAACATTCAGATACCTATGTATCTTGCAAATCTCTATGTCTCCCTCCTTGACTTGATCGCAGATAGAATTGAAGAGTCTCTTGATGTGCTTGGTTCTCTTGTGAAATCTGGATTCCTTTGCCAAGTCAATTGCTCCTGTATTGTCACAAAAGATTTTCATTGGACCCAGTGCACTAGGTATTACACCTAGATCAGATATTAACTCCTTCATCCAGACTCCTTCATTTGTTGCTTCTGAAGCAGCTATGTACTCCGCTTCAGACGTAGATCCCGCCATGACGCTCTACTTGGAACTGCACCAACTGACAACTCCACCATTTAATAAAAATATGAATCCGTTTTGTGACTTAGAGACATCCGGATCAGTGTCAAAAGCTTGCATCGACGTCACCGTTTATGACAAGCTCTTTGTCACCTCCATAAACGAGAAACATATCCTTAGTCCTTTTCAGGTATTTCAGGATGTTATTGACCGCTGTCCAGTGATCCACTCCTGGATTACTTTGGTACCTCCCTGCTAAACTAATAGCAAGGCAGACATCAGATCTGGTACACAACATTGCATACATTATAGAACCTATGGCTGAAGCATAGGGAATGACTTCCATTTTCTCTCTATCTTCTACAGTGGTTGGACATTGAGTCTGAATCAACTTCACACCTTGTAACACAGTCAAGAACCCTTTCTTTGCTTGATCCATTTTGAACTTCTTCAAAACTTTATCAAGGTATGTGCTTTGTGAAAGTCCAATTAAGCGTCTTGATCTATCTCTATAGATCTTGATGACCAATATATAAGCAGCTTCACCAAGGTCTTTCATTGAAAAATTCTTATTCAAATATCCTTTTATGCTATTCAAAATTTCAGTATCATTTCTGATCAAAAATATGTCATCTACATATAATATCAGAAATGCTATAGAGCTCCCACTCACTTTCTTGTAATTACAGGATTCTCCAAAAGTCTGTATAAAACCATATTCTTTGATCACACTATCAAAGTGTATATTCCAACTCCGAGAGGCTTGCACCAGTCCATAAATGGATGACTGGAGCTTGCACACTTTGTTAGCATCTTTTGGATCGACAAAACCTTCTAGTTACATCATATACAACTCTTCTTTAAGATATCCATTAAGGAATGTAGTTTTGACATCCATTTGCCAAATTTCATAATCATAAAATGTGGCAATGGCTAACATGATTCAGACGGACCTAAGCATCGCTACGGGGGAGAAGGTCTCATTGTAGTCAACTCCTTGAACTTGTCGAAAACCTTTTACAACAAGTCGAGCTTTTTACACAGTAACATTACCATCAGCGTCAATCTTCTTCTTGAAGATCCATTTATTCTCCATGACATGCCGATTATCGGGCAAGTCAACCAAAATCCACACTTTGTTCTTATACATGGATCCCATCTCAGATTTCATTGCCTCATGCCATTTTGCGGAATCTGAGCTCATCATCACTTCCTCATAGTTTGTAGGTTCGTCATGGTCAAGTAACATGACCTCCAGAACAGGATTACCGTACCACTCTGGTGCGGATCTTACTCTGGTTGACCTACGAGGTTCGGTAGTAACTTGATCAGAAGCTTCATGATCATCATCTTTAGCTTCCTCACTTACTGGTGTAGGAATCACTAGAACTGATTTCAGTGATGAACTACTTTCCAATAAGGGAGAAGGTACAATTACCTCATCAAGTTCTACTTTCCTCCCACTCACTTCTTTCGAGAGAAACTCCTTCTCTAGAAAGGATCCATTCTTAGCAACGAATATCTTGCCTTCGGATCTGTGATAGAAGGTGTACCCAACAGTCTCCTTTGGGTATCCTATGAAGACACATTTCTCCGATTTGGGTTCAAGCTTATCAAGTTGAAGCTTTTTCACATAAGAATCGCAGCCCCAAACTTTAAGAAACGACAACTTGGGTTTCTTGCCAAACCACAGCTCATAAGGTGTCATCTCAATGGATTTTTGATGGTTCCCTATTTAACGTGAATGCAGTCGTCTCTAAAGCATAACCCTAAAACGATAGCAGTAAATTAGTGAGAGACATCATAGATTGCACCATATCTAATAAAGTGCAGTTACGACGTTCGGACACACCATTACGTTGTGGTGTTCCAGGTGGCGTGAGTTGCGAAAGTATTCCACATTGTTTCAAATGAAGACCAAACTCATAACTCAAATATTCACCTCCACGATCAGATCGTACAAACTTGATTTTCTTGTTACCATGATTTTCCACTTCACTCTAAAATTCTTTGAAATTTTCAAATGTTTCAGACTTATGTTTCATCAAGTAGATATACCCATATCTGCTCAAATCATCTTGAAGGTAAGAAAATAACGATATCCGCCGCGAGCCTCAATGTTCATTGGACCACATACATCAGTATGTATGATTTCCAATAACTCTGTTGCTCGCTCCATTGTTCCGGAGAACAGAGTTTTAGTCATCTTACCCATGAGGCATGGTTCGCAAGTACCAAGTGATTCATAATCAAGTGATTCCAGAAGTCCATCAGAATGGAGTTTCTTCATGCGCTTTACACCAATATGACCCAAACGACAGTGCCACAAATAAGTTGCACTATCATTATCAACTCTGCATCTTTTGGCTTCAATACTATGAACATGTGTATAACTACTATCAAGATTTAGTTAAAATAGACCACTCATCAAGGGTGCATTTAAAACAAAACAAAAGCTAGCCAACTCGCTCTCACAAGGCTCCCCCGATTTGAAGCTTCGTTGGCCATCGGATCTGTATTCTGGCGCGTCTGATCCATCGGATCTTCACAGCGGTTAAAACTAGTTTTCACCTCGCAGCCGTTTTCATTGTCCAATGACGGGTGGGCTCGCGTGGCACGCTGGTTGGCTGGGTTGCATGTTTTTGAGTGCATGGCATTTCGCCGAATCCGCACGGCGCACTCCGCACCCAATCCCCCGTCTCCTCAGGCCCCATCCCCCACGGGACAAACCCTAGCCTTACATCCCACACTACCTCCTCCTCCATCCTCGTTAGCCGCCGCCGCCGTTCTGCCTCCCTCCTCTCTGCCCTACAACCTCGCCACCGGGAGGAAGCCTCCATTCGTGGCGCCATACCGCTGCCGTTGTGCTGTGCACGCTTCATTCCCCACAGCCCCTCCCTCATCCTTGCTCGGCACCGCCGCTGCCTGCTACTCCCCTCCACCACTGTTGCTGCTTGTGGGTCGAATCTAGCATTGGTGGGTCAGAACTCAAGCTAGAGGCCAAGACGGGGCTGGGCGAGATGATTCCAGGTGCGGGTTCGCCCTCTCCCCGCGCGGCGCGTGCGCATCACGCCATCTACGGGAGCGTGGGGGCAGGCCTCGCCCGCACCCCTCCGCCCTACCTCCCTCCTTGATCTCTCTCCCTGGTCAGCCGCCACCAACCCTAGCCCCCTTTCATACACCGACTCCTCTCTCTGCCCGTGCAGGCGGCCATCTTCGTTCCACCCCGAGCTTCTCATCCTCCTTCCTTGCTTCTCTACTCCCACACGAAGGAGGAAGATGCAAATGGCGTCGGCTTTGGGAGATAGCTCACCCCGGCTGTAGGGAAGGGCGACGGGACCGGCATCCTGGGCGGTGGCGACGGTTGGACGGGAGATTGGATAATATGCCCCTCTTTACTTGGGCAGTTGATAATTTGCCCCTCTTTACTTTCCGTTGGATGATTTGCCCTACTTTTCTTTTTCCAGTAGATAATATGCCCTTTTTAATTACGGTAATCATTTCTCAATTTTTATCCCAATTATCATCATGCGAAATGACTCGACTGCCCTTGTGGCAAATTGCAATTACATCCTAGTCTCCTACCCTCTTTACGTTGGTATACACAAGGAACCAACTGATCAAGAATCATAGATTGATTCTATTACTTTGCGTCATCATGTCCGTGCCCAGCGGACAGGCGGATGCACCGCCGGCCACCAAGCCGTCAACTCCGGCGGCCCCTGGACAGCCGGCCACCAAGCCATCAACTCTGGCAACCCCTGGACAGCGAGGGTTCACACCAGCAGCCGGCGAGGTGATTCCACATAGTGCCGGACGAGGCAACTCCTGTATCCATGGATCGCCCCAGGATGCTCCAGATTGGTAAGCATTTGGTCCTCCCTTCCGCCTCACACCCTCCCTTCCAGATGGTGTTGATGAACATGCATAGAAAGTACAGTAAACTCAGACGAAGGCTGAAAAAATACTTCAGATCTAGCATAGTTTTTATTTTTGGATGTAATAATTTGTATGTAATTGTATGATGTCCTTATGTTAAAATGTTTATTTCTTCTCCAAGTAGGAGAACGACGGTTGCTAGCAATGATACATACGTATCAACAACAGAAGGAGGCATTGATTGGTCTCAGATTGAGATAGCACCAATGAATGATGACGAAATTGATGTTCCTATAACAGAAGAAAATATGTGCTCGGTGCTTGGAATCAACGATGAACCTGTGCAACGAAAATGTGTATCTGAAGCAGCCATCAAAGCCTCGATTGCAAATGTTGATGCATGTATAGTTGATATTAGTGAGGACTTACTTGCTGATGCGGCTCTTCCAGTGCCTGACCACTGACCATATGCCTGAAGATGATCACTTTTGGTATGATAAGGAACATCCTGTGATAGAGGAAGGTTCTTTGTTTCGTTCGATGAAAGAGTTTAGGATGCTTATGAGAACATTTGCTATTAGAGGTAAGTTTGACATTAAGACCAAGGATAGTGACACTACTAGGTATGTGGGTCACTGTAAAGGAATTGGATGTCCTTGGCGTATAATTGCTAGAACGATAGAAGATGGCAAAACAATCAGGGTATGAACTTATCTAACATTAATCATTTTTTATGTTGAAACAATTTTTATAAATTACTTGCACCTAATGGTTGGTATTGTGCAGGTTAACAAGATAGTAAAGCCTCATAAGTGTTCATCAACCGCTAAAGTGATTACAAGCATGGCAGACCAAGCATGGGTGGCAGAAAAGGCAATTGGGTATCTTCAAACTGAACCAAACATTGGTGGCATGGAGCTCCTAATACTATTGGGTACAAGCAGAGTACAAATGTACTATTGGGTATGATACTGTACACAAGGGAAAAGAAAGGGCCGCAGATATGTTATATGGAACCTGGGGAAAATGCTTTCAGAATTTATTCAACTTCAAAGCTGAAATTGATAAGAGATCTCCGGGTAGCATTGTTGAGGTTGATGTCAAGAGGGAAAAAGGTGGAGTGTATTTCCGGAGATTTTTTATGGCACTTAAGCCATGCATTGATTGCTTTTTGGCTGGTTGTAGACCATATCTCAGTATAGACTCCACACATTTGACTGGAAAGTGGAATGGTCAATTGGCGGCATGTACAGCACTAGACGGACAAAACTGGATGTTTCCTTTAGCATTTGGTTTCTTTGGTACGGAGACTGAGGAGAACTGGGTTTGGTTTATGCAACAACTACATAAGGCAATAGGACATATTCAAACTCTAGCTATTTGTACTGATGCATGCAAAGGGTTAGAGAATGCAGTTAAAATTGTTTTTCCTCAAGTTGAGCAAAGGGAATGCTTTAGGCATCTAATGGCAAACTTCAAAAAGAAGTTTCATGGAGATGTTTTTGGTCGCATGTGGCCAGCTGCCAAGGCTTACCGTCTAGAAACATTTAACTACCATATGGGCAAGATTTTCGAAGCTGAACCTACGGTGAGTACCTACTTGTGTACTTATCATAATTTGAAGTGGATGAGATGCGACTTCAACACAGAAATAAAATGTGATTACATTCACAATAATCTAGCTGAGTGCTTCAATAGTTGGATCAAAGAAACAAAGGATCTGCCCATGGATGAGCTAGCAGACAAAATAAGAGAGAAAATTATGATACTTGTTGAGAGGAGGAGAAGGATTAGGGAAATGCTCCAGGGAGAGACGCTGCCTGCCATCATTCAACAAATAAATAATAGAACTAGACAACTTGACCATTTGGTTGTTGGAAGATCAACCGGAGAAAGTTGTGAGGTCAAGGACACCAGCAAGAAGAATCTTAGGCACGTTGTCAAAATAGGTACCTATGAGTGCACTTGCCTAGAATGACAGCACACTGGAAAGCCCTGTGAGCATGCACTTGCATTTCTTATAAAGAGAGCAGATGTGAACTTTCAACCATATGTGCATGACTACTACTCTGTGAGTAGGTTCCGGGCTGCCTATGCTGGAGAGATTGAACCAATCACAGACAAGTCTCAATGGCCTCAGGTCACTCTAGATTTTGAGATGATACCACCAGATTTAAAAAGCTCTGTTGGGAGAAGGAGGAATCAGAGGATCAAAAGTTGCCTTGAAGACGGTGGTGGTGGCGGCAAACGGAAGAAAAAAGACGATGATGGCAAACTAAATGAGCAAGGAGGTGGTGCCAAAGAGAAGGAAAAAGAAAAGAAGAGATTTGGCACCAAAAACAGGTGCAAACAATGTGGAATCTTGGGGCACAGAAAGCAACTTGTAAAAAGAAGGAAGCTAATGAGAGGTAACCCATGTACTAGTACTACTACTCCTATATATCATCTACATTAGTATGAAATTAGTATTAACATACCATTTCTAATGTCATGTCTGATTGAATTTTCTAGAGACGTGTCTGCTCACGAGCTCGCTCCAGCTGTTGTTGCGACACCCACACGCACAACAACAATCACAGTGCCTCCCAGCCTTCATAACAGCCCTGGGCCTATTTCAAGGAGGTAACTGTTTATATTTTCCATATGCACATTTGATTCATGCAAAAGAAATCCGGCTTTTGTAACGTATGTGTAAATATACAGGAGACTTGCTATGGCCATAGCCGAAGGCAATGCATCACAACCATCTGGAACAACGAATGTTTCTGCACCATCGCCTACTTCTCACATCCCTTCAAGCTCTACGGCATGCAAGAAAAAAATTACCCCAAGGAGGAAGAAGATGTAATTTCTGAGATACAAACTTAGAATTATTGTTATTTTGCTTGATGTAAACTTAGATTAAACTGTTATGCCATTTGAACCGAGCAGTCCTTTTTATGACATCGAATTCCATGTACTGAGTGGATACTTGTTTTCAGTTTAATATTTTTACCTATGAAAGTTGTTATATGCTGCCAAGTTCTACCGAAGTACATATGCAAGAATGCATAAAAAGCATCATATATAGATGCCTGACCTGTGGTTTAATTAGAAAATGCACTTCAGCGTACCCAGCCTGACGATTGGGGCATGCCCAGCCAGTGGCGTAGCCAAGGGGGGGCGAGCAGGGGCCTGGCCCCCCCCTAACGATCGCGCGATGCTATACAGTTAGCGATAGGAGCGCACGTATTCCGCGCGTATGTTCATGCTCGCCCCCCCCCATCTGAAACTAAAAAAGGCCCATGTAAAGCCCACTAGCGGCCAGATTTTTGGGGCGATTGCCTCTGATCTCCTGGGCTGGCAGTTGCGTTCTCATGTCAACCTGTACGTCAGTACGTGGATTAGTACGTAGAAATTAGCCGCCGCCGTTCCTTGACCTGGCCCGCTCTGCCCCCGTCGATTGTGCCCTACTGCTCCCGATCCTATTCATACGGCGACAGCGAGGCGCAGCCTTCTTTTGGATCCAACTACGGGAACTAGCCAAGGACCAAGGTTTAACACATCAGTACATAACACCATCTACTAATTTCAGTTCTCATCTTGTATTATTGTTGAACATACACATCAGATTTTTGTTGTTTACTTGTTTTGGTTGTGTGATTTGTGAAGTTATGATTCTATGAAGAATTCCTATCTTGTACGTGTCCTAAAAATTGTGATCGTGATGCAAATTATTCCGTATGAGTTTCTATTTATGATGCAATTTTTTCCTATGTCGAACTTATCCAATATAACTAATTGTGAGATTCCAATTTAGCAGCTATGAAGAGAAAAGCGACGCCAAACACCGTTAAGACTAATTCATATTTGACGCCAGTTGCTTGAAGTTCTCAATCTACTATAATTGTTGAAGGCGCAAAATCTACTATAATTGTTAATGTGGCTGATGTGTGAGTTACAAATTCTAGTCCAATTGACACTCATGTTCAGGATAAGCCGGGCATGGTAAATGTTGCGGAACAAGCAAAATCATGTCAAATTGGGAGTTGCCACCAAATAAGCAAGATGAAGCTCGGCATTTTCATATATCTCAGGGGCCATATCAGCCAGGAAGAGCCCCCAAACACTCTAAATATTAATTTATCTTTAAGCGCCGCCAAATGGGAGATGACTTACATATTGCATGATCATATACGTAGCAGGTAAGTTCTCTTCGAATTAAATTATTAATTATGTTTCCTCTTATTGGCAATTGTGGAGGTTAATTTAAACTAATGCAACTATATCCATGTTTGTAGTGTGTGGCGCACATATACAATATGTTCATAGTTATTTTTCTGTGCTGAAAAAAAATCATGAACTTGACTTCTTAACTTGGCCCCCCTATACCAAAATCCTGGCTCCGCCCTTGTGCCCAGCTGCTAATTAGTATCAACAATGCCGTTCAGGCTAGCTATTAGTAACGTAGTAGCAACGAGCTCACACAAAAATTTGTACAGATCCATCAACCACCGAAGGATTTTTTTTACCTGAGCGACAACGGCGGCCGCTGTAGTCTTCCTGGAGCCTCCCTTGTCGAGCTTCAGGGAGTGCCGGCGCCTGCCGGACCAGACACCACCTACGGCGGGGAGTGGCAGCTGCAACGACGAGTATTTTGCTCGGCGAGCAAACGGCGCAATCCGCCTATTCCGCAACTCCAAGCTGCAGCGGAGCTACCGGACCGCCGAGATGCAGAGGAGCCGCAGCGCATCCGAGCTGCAGCAGGAGCCATCCCGCGTCTCCGAGTTTAACGGGAGCCCCCGCCGCCGAGCTGCAGCGGTAGCCGCCGCCAAGATGGGGTCCAAGTATCCTCGTCGGCCTCCTGCAGGATCTCACTTCAGTACGTGTACAGTGGGGAGAGAGGAACAGGAGAAAGGGGATGAACTGGGGAGATGAACTGTTAAGTGGAACCAAAGACAAATAGTCCAACACGGGGAGACTAGTAGGACGTAATTGCAATTTGCCACAAAGGCAGTACAGTCATTTCACATGGTGATAATTGGGATAAAAAATGAGAAATGATTACAATAATTAAAAAGGGCATATTATCAATAGGAAAAGAAAAAGTAGGGCAAATCATCAAACGGAATATAAAGCAGGGCAAATTATCAACTGCCCAAATAAAGTGGGGCATATTATCCAATCTCCCACGGTTGGACTCCAGGAGCTGCCGAGGTTGTCCTCACCAAGGAAGCGGCCGACAGCGCAAGGTATAGAAGAGGCCACCGCCACCCGTGTGCAGCTCCGCCATCGCCTCCCTCCATTGCTGATCTCCATCTTATCTCTTTCTGCAGGGGGGGCTCGTCCTTACGTGGTGCTCAACCGGGGATTGAGATTTGGAGGGAGACTAGGGAGACCCCGGCGAAAACGAGCGTGCTAGCGGAGGCTCCGGGAATGCAGGGTGATAGGGCCCAGTCTATGCTCCCGTTGTGTTGTTGGTGAGCTTCTTCACCCTTCCGGTTGTGCTGTTGGTTCCAGTCTATGAGCAATTTTTTTTGTTTATTTCTGTCGACTAGATGCTCAGATCTAGCTAGGCTCCTATATAGATTTTTTTAAGCTTTTAAATTTGTTGTGTGCCTCGGATAAGTTACTGCAAATGGGATTATTGTTCCTGCTCAGGAGATGCTCTCTGACCTGACTAGAGTCAATAGAAAGATTTTTTTTTGCCATTCTTAGTTTGTTTGGTACCTTGCTCTTTCCTTGTCAAGAAAGGGATCGATTTGTCATGGAGCTCATGTCCCCTTTATAAAGGAGATTTTTGTTCCTTTGCTTGATGTGTTTCCCTCCTTTCAATTGTAGGATTTTCAGGATGGGCCTTCCTATCCATAAGTTTGTCTTTATACTGCATATTAATTCACTCTTTTAGGTAGGTAACTAAACTCCTGTAACTTCACTGAATCATTGAAGTTGTCTTTCCCAATCTGAGTTTTGCTTTACAACAACTTGATTGCTTGTGTATTTGTGTACTTTTCTGAATGTTGTTCCGTTCCTTGATAAATACATCGCTCTACAGGGTTGCTTAAAGAAGTTAACTCTTCTTCATAGCAGTTTTTCAAATGCCCTGATGGGATGACCCTAAACATGGATAGTTTAACTTGGTATATCAGCTCAAACACCTGATCGGCAAAATGGAGTTCTATTGGTCCTAACTGCCGTTCTAAATCCTTCAAAAAGAAAAGGAAAAGTGATATACTAAATAAACTATCTGCTCTATTATTTTTATTTTTAGTCTTTCTTCCATCCATCTATTTATAGTACCCTGGGTAGCTACAGCATTGATGCTCTTTCTTTCTCCGTACGGAAGCTTCTGGACGGGATTTAGACAAGGAAACGGAGACCCGTGCAAAATCGAGCATCCTGGTGGTGCCTCGACCAAAGCGGGTCGACGGATAGCGCCGGTGAGCACGGAGCATGGTGCAGCGAGTTGGATAGGCGGCAAGAGAGGTGACCACGGGTGTGGCTTGGGGAGCTCCGCACACATGAAGTGATGATGAGTGCATCCGACCCCACCATGCTGCTGGTCCTGGAGAACAAGGTATTGGCATTTGTCATTGTACAACACTAGCGAACCGGCAAGCAATGAAGTTGTTTATTCCATTCCCCTGTAAACTATGAACTGAATGGCTACTGTGTTGATGCATATTTGTTTAACTGAAGTTTAGTTTTATTATGTCCATACCTTTGATTTGTTCTACTTTAGTGTGGTCTGAGATATAATGATTTATTACATGTGTATCACATATCTATTTATACTTACTTTGGAAATTGCAGCACCCTCTCCTAACTGTCTGAATGGGGGCTTTTAGCTAATTATTACCAAACACTGAAATTTCTAAAACTGAAAAGATATTAAAGAAACACAAACTGTTTCAGAATACTCCAGGATTGAATTTGGGCATTGCGCCTTAATAAGATATCAATCAAAAGCTTAGTGAAAAATAAATATATTACCAACGCGAGGTACTGAATTAAAATGTGCATCTACATCTTATTGTACAGAACAAGCTTACTTATTTTAATTAAAGGGGTATATATATATATCAAATCAGTATAGTCCTTTTTAACTTTGAGCTAACACAGAAAATTGTATAGAGAAAATTTACGATCGCATTTTGAAAACTCTATTGCATAGTTTGAACCTTCAATTTTCATTACTAAAAGGATCGTTGGTATTGCCAAATTGCCAAGCATTTATTTTCAATTACTCTTGGTTTGGCATGGACACTGTGCCATTTGGCGCCATTCGATGCCCAACTCCTATCATTTGTTGCATTTATCTATTCTAGATAAAATGAAATGAATCTTCAGTGTTGGGACTAATGATTGACACTTGTTGTCTAAATGCAGTACATGCGCATTGCAGCGGTAATGTTGTTAACTGTCCCTATATATTCCTTAGTTAGATGTCTAATAAATCAAGAATTTGACACTTGTCAGTAAGTTCAGTATATCATCGTTTACTTAGACAAAATACATCATGGTCAAACAATACAAATATTTCACAAGTAGAAAAGGCATACAAATATTAATTTCCAGTAAAATGATGGAGTGTTCAGATATATCAATGCTTTCACCTCACTTGTCATGCTGTTATGAACTATATTTTTTGTGTAATTGCTATATCAGAATCGAAGTAACCCATTCGACGCTTGACTGTATCTTAGCATGCTTATTGAGTACATTCCTTATGTCATTTTTACAGATAAATTATTTTGTGTCAAGTATCGCTTTTTGCCATATGGACATGACAAGTTGTCATACATCGGCCTGTCAAATTTATCGGGTGCCAAGTTCACTTGCCATATTCTCAATTTTGTTTCTTCTGATTTTGGTGTTGGTGTGTGTATTGTTAGTGAAAATATGCTCATAGTTTTTTTTTAAATATGTGTACGCCATTAACTGATGTCATTGTGTTTTCCAAGGGTATATGAACCAGAAATGATGTGATATACTTGGTTATTTGAACATGAAGGTCAACCGCGGGGTGGAGCGACATGGGTGAGCTGAAATTGTTCTACTGATTCCTTGATGCTCTGTTCATTGCTTTGTTCTTATTTTATCGTTCTTTATTTGCTTTGTTCTTTCCTACAAGAAGATGCCGAGTCGTGTAATATGTTCAAAGAAGTGAGAATCTGCATTTTATGAATGTTTTCTTCTTTCTTCATTGTTACCTCAAGTCAGTGAATTCAGTTAAGTTGTACTGAGCAGCTTCATACGCATGATTTCTCCATCTACACATCTTATTCAGTCATGAGGCCATTAAGATCTTTTTGACATTTATAAAAAGGGTGATGCCAATTAGACGTTACCGTGTCCAACTTGATCTTTAACTTGCTATTACTGTTGGGATCTGCACATTCAAGGATTTTTCATTAAATCATCGGTTCACCAGTTCTTTGTTACTTGAGATATTGTGATAAACTTATATCATTGCTTACTATACATATGTCTGGATGATGCCTGCAGGCTCATTACAAGCTTCAGCTGGATCAAATAGTGGGCCTTCTATATATATATATATTCAGCTGTATCATTTCTTACTATATATATCTTTCTGTCGACCAGACAAAACCATACATGGATCCTTTGCCTCCTTTATTGCTCAGACCCCATGATACAACCTTGGCGGTTGTCCAGCGACTAACAGGTAATTTCTCTTTCAATTTGATGATGATGCATGAGAATCAGTTATATGATTGCAGCTTATAAAAACAGATGTTGGATGTCCCTTATGTGATGTGCTTATTTACCATGATAGATGCAATTGCTTATTAGTAGGTGCTCTCCGAATCCTTCTTTAACTAATTTACTTTGAAGTTCGGACAAAGGAGACTATAACTTTTTATATTCGTTCTATCATGGATTCCCTCTCTAGCCTATGTACGTTTCAGAAATAGGTACACACCTAGGAGAAGCCTGAGACCTAATAATAGTGCTAAGCAATTACTCTGATTGTCATTCTATGCTATCATCACAACACAGGTGAATAGACAGTCAACAAATGTGTAATCAGCTTTCCCTGGGTCCTGCATCATCTACAAATAATCAAATTTTGTGGCGAGCGTCTTATAAGTCAGCATACCTATTTCTCTACACTGGATAGCTTTTATTGTGACTACAAAGAATATAGTTTGAGGATGGCATGCCAATTGTTCTATGTCTTGGGTATGAAGTAATTTCTAAAATGTCTTAGGTTTCCCTGTAAATTTCTGCAAATTTACGGCATGTCGTTAAAACCTATAGGGTCCTCCACCGATGGTGAAAATACCTCACATGATGATGTTGGATATTCTTCTACAAACTTCTGGCCTACCAGTGGCTGAGTATCGAAGCAAAATGTGACAGTTGCATGATGTGCTTGACTGTTTATTTGCATACAGCAATATCATCTTTTGGAGATATAAACAGCCGTATGGCTGTTACATGAGACCATGTCGGAAGACCCTGCTGCTATGTAAGGAAAAGGATTCATGATACCCGCGGTGAAAACAGAGATAAGATGATACAGTTAGAGCAGCATTGAGAAACCAAGGACACGAAATGAGTCTGAAAAATGCTATGGGCTGATTCGTTCTAGCTAGGTACATGCACGGCTTCTCTTATATATATGCAACGTAACAACGCGGATAAGTAGAACTGTTGTGATGTTGCTCTATTATAAGTACAAATAACTCATGGTTATCTTTTCTTTTGTTTACAGGCTATGTGTGGTAGAAGTTGTACTCACAGGAAGACTATCGTGCTTTGTATAAACCACGTTCTATGATTCACTTCTATTATGCTTATTTACATTCCAGTGTTAGGACTGAAATCCATCTATTTAATGAATTTGGTTGTATTGGCATTACCTATTTGACTTAGGCTTGGTTCATCACATATAGACTGTTTTTCTTGTAACCCGCTACTTGTATGACCTAAAACTGTCATGTATAAGGCAAGTTATTAGCAATGTTTCACATTTTCTTACTTGCAATACTATGCTTGCATGTTCAGGTCTTCCAAGACCTAAATCATCAAAAATCCAGCACACACAACACTTTTTTCTTTTGAACTTTGGTTACCTTGATACAAGCTTCCGTTCATTTTGTTTATATCGAGTGGTTAGAATAGTTACCGTACGTGCTTGCTCAAAACTAAACCTACTGATAAATGGAGTACTTTCAAAGTGCATATGGTGTTCTGAAAAATTCACATTTTTTTCAACATCACATGGTCTTGAAATGGGACTCTCCTACCAAATTAAAATGTGTAGGTATATCTCATTGTAGACAACAAGCCTCCATTCTTTTTTATTAAAGAGGTTAAATTTGTTATCATATGTGCTTGCCCACTACTAAACCAACTAAAACATGAAAATTCTTTTCATGCTGAACATGGATTCAGTGGGTCTCTGCGCCATTTGGCGCAACGGTCCTGAAGTGGCATGGTTTAGCGGATAGTCCTTGCAGCATGAAACTATTTTCATCGATAACATGGCTTTCTGCGGGTCTTTGCGCCATTTGGCGCAACGGGTCAACTAGTGATCATAAAAGACGTTACTCATATAAATAGAACAACCATTATTCTCTGATTTAAATAAATAATCGTCTCACATCAAACAAGATCTAGATATAATTTTCATGCTCAACACTGGCACCAAATAACAATTATTTAGGTCTAAAACTAATCCTGAAGGTAGATGTAGAGGTAGCGTACCAACGACGATCACATCGACTTTGGAACCATTTCCCACGCGCATCGTCACCTCGTCCTTAGCCAATCTTCGCTTAATCCATAGCCCCTGTTTCGAGTTGCAAATATTAGCAACAGAAACAGTATCAAATACCCATGCGCTACTGCGAGCATTAGTAAGGTTCACATCAATAACATGTATATCAAATATACCTTTCACTTTGCCATCCTTCTTCTCCGCTAAATACTTGGGGCAGTTCTGCTTCGAGTGATCAGTCTCTTTGAAGTAGAAGCACTCAGTTTCAGGCTTAGGTCCAGACTTGGGTTTCTTCACTTCAGCAGCAACTGGCTTGTTGTTCTGCTTGAAATTCCCCTTCTTCCCATTACCATTTTTGTTGAAACTAGTGGTCTTGTTGACCATCAACACTTGATGCTCCTTCTTGATTTCTATCTCCGCAGCCTTTAGCATTGCGAAGAGCTCGTAAATAGTCTTATCCATCCCTTGCATATTATAGTTCATCATGAAGCTCTTGTAGCTTGGTGGCAGTGATTAAAGAACTCTGTCAATGACACTATCATCAGGAAGATTAACTCCCAACTGAGTCAAGTGGTTCTGGTACCCAGACATTCTGAGTATATGTTCACTGGCAGAACTATTCTCCTCCATTTTGCAGCTGTAGAACTTATTGGAGACTTCATATCTCTCAATCCAAGCATTTTCTTGAAATGTTAACTTCAACTCCTGTCACATATCATATGGTTCAAAACGTCGTTGAAGTCCCAGTTCTAAGCCGTAAAGCATGGCACACTGAACTATCGAGTAGTCATCAGCTTTGCTCTGCCAGGTGTTCACAACATCTGGCGTTGCTCCGGTAGCGGGTTTGTCACCTAGCGGTGCTTCCAGGACATAATTCTTCTGTGCAGCAATGAGGATAATCCTCAAGGTACGGACCTAGTCCATGTAGTTGCTACCATCATCTTTCAACCTAGCTTTCTCTAGGAACGCATTAAAATTCAATGGAACAACAACACGGGCCATCTATCTACAACAACATAGACATGCAAAAATACTACTAGGCACTAAGTTCATGATAAATTAAAGTTCAATTAATCAAATTACTTAAGAACTCTCACTTAGATAGACATCTCTTTAATCATCTAAGTGATCACGTGATCCATATCAACTAAACCATGTCCGATCATCACGTGAGATGGAGTAGTTTTCAATGGTGAACATCACTATGTTGATCATATCTACTATATGATTCACGCTTGATCTTTCGGTCTCAGTGTTCCGAGGCCATATCTGCATATGCTAGGTTCATCAAGTTTAACCCGAGTATTCTGCGTGTCCAAAACTGGCTTGCACCCGTTGTATGTGAATGTAGAGCTTATCACACCCGATCATCACGTGGTGTCTCGGCACGACAAAGTGTAGCAACGGTGCATACTCAAGGAGAACACATGTGCCTTGAAATTTAGTGAGAGATCAGCTAATAATGCTACCATTGAACTAAGAAAAATAATATGCATAAAGGATAAACATCACATGCAATCAATATAAATGATGTGATATGGCCATCATCATCTTGTGCCTTTGATCTCCATCTCCAAAGCACCATCATGATCACCATCATCACCGGCTTGAGTCGTCTCGCCAACTATTGCTTCTACGACTATCGCTACCACTTAGTGATAAAGTAAAGCAATAACATGGCAATTGCCTTTCATACAATAAAGCGACAACCATATGGCTCCTGCTAGTTGCCGATAACTCTCTTACAAAACATGATAATCTCATACAATAAAATTTAGCATCATGTCTTAACTTTACCACGTCACAACATTCCCTGCAAAAACAAGTTAGACGTCCTTTACATTGTTGTTGCAAGTTTTACGTGGCTGCTACGGGCTGAGCAAGAACCGTTTTACCTACGCATCAAAAAACCACAACGCGGTATAGTCATTGCTTTTTGATCTTCAGAAAGAACCATGTTTATTGAATCCGATTCAACTAAAGTTGGAGAAACTAACACCCACTAGCCACATGTGTGCGAAGCACGTCGGTAGAACCAGTCTCGCGTAAGCGTACACGTAATGTCGGTCTGGGCCGCTTCATCCAACAGTACCGCTGAATCAAGAACCAACTAGTGACGACAAGCAATATGTATATACCCACGCCCACAACTCCTTTGTGTTCTACTCGTGCATATAACATCTACGCATAGACCTGGCTCTGATACCACTGTTGCGGAACACAATAATTTCAAAACAATTCCTACGCACACGCAAGATCTATCGAGGTTATGCATAGCAACGGGAGGGGAAGAGTGTTGTCCACGTACCCTCGTAGGCCGTAAGCGGAAGCGTTATGACAACATGGTTGATCTAGTCGAACATCTTCACGATCCGACCGATCCTAGCACCGAAGGTACGACACCTCCGTGATCTGCACACGTTCAGCTCGGTGACGTTCCACGAACTGTAGATCCAGCTGAGTGTCAAGGGAGAGTTTCGTCAGCACGACGGCGTGATGATGGTGATGATGAAGCTACCAAAACAGGGCTTCGCCTAAGCACCGGTACGATATGACCGAGGTGGATTATGGTGGAGGGGGGCACCGCACACTGTTAAGAGAATGATCAACTTGTGTGTCTATGGGGTGCCCCCTCCCTCGTATATAAAGGAGTGGAGGAGGGGCAGGGCCGACCCTCTATGATGCGCCCTAGGGGAG
Organism: Triticum aestivum; assembly: GCF_018294505.1. Lineage (NCBI taxonomy): Eukaryota > Viridiplantae > Streptophyta > Magnoliopsida > Poales > Poaceae > Triticum > Triticum aestivum. Next base: position 270,049,485 of record NC_057797.1, on the reverse strand, counting down.
TCCTACTCCCACCGGGAGTAGGATTCCCCCTTCCAAGTAGTAGGAGTAGGACAGAAGGAAGGGAAGGAGAGAGGGAAGGAAAGGGGGGGGGGGCGGCCCCCACCCAAATCGGATTGGGCTAGGGGGCGTGCCTCCCACCTTTTCCCTTCCTCTCCTCTATTCCAATAAGGCCCAATAAGGCCCATACACTCCCCGAGGGGTTCCAGTAACCTCCCGGTACTCCGGGAAATGCCCGAACTCATTCGGAACCATTCCGATGTCCAAACATAGGCTTCCACTATATCAATCTTTATGTATCGACCATTTTGAGACTCCTCGTCATGTCCATGATCACATCCGGGACTCCGAACTACCTTCGGTACATCAAAACACATAAACTCATAATACCGATCATCACCGAATGTTAAGCATGCGGACCCTACAGGCTCGAGAACTATATAGACATGACCGAGACTCATCTCCAGTCAATAACCAATAGCGGAACCTGGATGCTCATATTGGTTCCTACATGTTCTACGAAGATCTTTATCGGTCAAACCACACAACAACATACGTTGTTCCCTTTGTCATCGGTATGTTACTTGCCCGAGATTCGATCGTCGGTATCTCAATACCTAGTTCAATCTCGTTATCGGCAAGTCTCTTTACTCATTCCATAATGCATCATCCCGCAACTAACTCATTAGTCACTTTGCTTGCAAGGCTTATAGTGATGTGCATTACCGAGAGGGCCCAGAGATACCTCTCCGATACTCGGAGTGACAAATCCTAATCTCGATCTATGCCAACTCAACAAACACCATCGGAGACACCTGTAGATGATCTTTATAGTTACCTAGTTACGTTGTGAAGTTTGATAGCACACTAAGTGCTCCTTCGGTATTCGGGAGTTGCATGATCTCGTAGTCATTGGAACATGTATAAGTTATGGAGAAAGCAATAGCAACAAACTAAACGATCATCGTGCTAAGCTAACAGATGGGTCAAGTCAATCACATCATTCTCCAATGATGTAATCCCGTTAATCAAATGACAACTCATGTCTATGGTTAGGAAACATAACCATCATTGATTCAACGAGATAGTCAAGTAGAGGCATACTAGTGACACTCTGTTTGTCTATGTATTCACGCATGTACTAAGTTTCCGGGTTATACAATTCTAGCATGATTAATAAACATTTATCATGATATAAGGAAATATAAATAACAACTTTATTATTTCCTCTATGGCATATTTCCTTCATATAAACAGGTTGAAAAAACAAATATGTGTCCTTGGTTGCATGCTTAGGTCCCATGCAAGAAATGGGAATGAATGTCACACACCCTGCCACCGTCACTCGGTCGCAAACATTGAGATACCTGGTTTTTAAATTCTAGTAAATCCAAAACTCGCTTGAAATTCATGAATCTTGGCATGCTATCATGGAGCGGCATCAACATGCTGTGGTAAAAATTTTGTCCCATTTCGGGCAGGTTTGGTTATAAGCTTCTCACAAACCAGAGCTTCTCACAACAAGCATGATGGTTTCGGTAGGGAACGTGCCACCTTTGGGGACGAAACGATATCCGTTGCCTCTTATTGCTTTCAAAAAAATTCGAGTGTCAACATAGAACAATAGGAGTTTTGCATTTAATTTTGGAATTTTTTGGGGTTCGTTTGGACATTTTTATACATTAACTGAGTTTCCCAGGCATTTTATGCGCATAATTCAAATTTGAACTACATGCACATTCTCCAGTGCATATAAACTGGTTGAAAAATCAAATCCGTGTCCTTGGTTGCATGCTTAGGTCCCATGCAAGAAATGGGAATGAATTTCAAACACCATGCCACCGTCACTCGGCCGCAAACATTGAGATACCTGATTTTTAAATTCTAGTAAATCCAAAACTCGTCTGAAATTCATGAAACTTGGCATGCTATCATGGAGCGGTATCAACGTGCCGTGGTAAATATTTTGTCCTATTTGGGGACGGTTTGGGTATAAGCTTCTCACAAACCTTAGCTTCTCACAACAAGCGTGATGGTTTCGGTAGGGAATGTGCCACCTTTGGGGACGAAATGACATCCGTTGTCTCTTATTGCTTTCAAATTTTTCGATTGTCAACATAGAACAAACCGGAGTGTTGTGTTCAATTTTGGAATTTTTCGGGGTTCGTTTGGACATTTTTATACATTAACTGGGTTTTCCTGACATTTTATGTGCATAATTCAAGTTTGAACTACATGCACATTCTCCAATGCTTATAAACTGGTTGAAAAATCAAATATGTGTCCTTGGTTGCATGCTTAGGTCCCATGCAAGAAATGGGAATGAATTTCAAACACCCTGCGACTGTCACTCAGCCGCAAACATTAAGGTACCTGGTTTTTAAATTCAAGTAAATCGAAAACTTGTCTGAAATTCATGAAACTTGGCATGCTATCATGGAGCGGCTTCAACATGCCGTGGTAAAAAATTTGTCCCATTTGGGGTAGGTTTGGGTATAGGCTTCTCACAAACCTTAGCTTCTCACAACAAGTGTGATGGTTGCGGTACGGAACATGTTACCTTTGGGGACGAAACGATATCCGTTGCCTCTTATTGCTTTCAAAAATTTTCTAGTGTCAACATAGAACAATAGGAGTGTTGTGTTTACTTTTGGAATTTTTTGGGGTTCGTTTAAACTACATGCACAAGCTCCAATGCATATAAATTAGTTGAAAAATCAAATCTATGTCCTTCCAGGCATAATTAGGTCCCATGCAAGAAATGAGAATGAATTTCAAACACCAGGGCACTGTTGATTGCCGGCAAAATGTTGAGATACTTTGTTTTTAAATTCTAGTAAATCCAAAACTTGTCTGAAATTCATGAAACTTGGTATGCTATAATGGAATGGCACCCGGCATGCTGTGGTATTTTTTCTGTCCATTTTGAGAGAAGGCACACTCGAATAACAGCCAACAAAGGCATTTTGAAAGAAATAGCTGCCACTGTAACATCTCAAACGTTTTGTATAATTTAAATTGTGTCGTTCTGTTAACCATTCATGTGACACCATGTCTCACTCTTTTAATGGCTAGGAGGTGCCGTGCGGATAGGTGCTTGAGTGCTTGACTAAACGGAAGGAGTGCCGACAGCTTTCCCAGGAAGCCAAGAGAAAATGTGCCGAGAAGGATTTCTGCAGCTCTTGATCGCAAACATTTTAGATAGAACACCCGTATGCAAAGGTAGAGCTATGGTCTTCCCCCTTAAATTGAGGGAAAATTCGCAGCGCAGGATTTGTGCATCCCTTCAACACAAGCGGTTGTTTTGGATGACCCATCTGCAACCACATACAAACAATTTGGTAAGATTTGCATCTGTCATATTGGGCATGTTTCCATTTGTCGAACTGGAAAGATTGACATTTGATGATCTAGTAACGTTGCCATTTGTCAATCCTTGTAACACTGCGATTTGTCAAAATATGCAGCTAGAAATTACTAGAACTATCTAATAATTGCAACTAAAATTCAGTAATTAAGCATAGATTTCATTTATAGATTAAGCATCCATTCTTAATTTATACAAACAGTTCAACTCGACAGCTGAACCGACCAAACTTTTCCCCAATTGTTGCCAACCACGTACTGAAATAGCTAGTTCAAATATATATACTAGCTAATTTTAAGTACGTTGTACAGTTTGACCACACATCTATAGTCAGATGAACTGAACAAAAATAGCCCCAAATACTACTACTACCACGGAGGCACATTGTGCTACTTCCGGCAGCCTCTCCTCTCCCGAGCGTGCTCAGTAAGAGGCAGAGGAGGAGGAGGAGCCTATCGACGAGCTGGAGAAATGCAATACGGTGCCTACCGCTGCTACACGTTCAGCGACGCTCGCCAGCTCGAACACCCACTACCGCTCCAGACGATCCCTCTCAAAGCGGCCAGACTGCTCGTAGATCTCCTGATTCCTCACCTCTGCGTCGGCGTGTTTTGCGGCCACGGCTGCGGTAAGGCTCTTTGCATCCTCGACGAGGCGCTCCTCCTCCTCCCGCAGGAACTCGATGTAGTGGGCAAGGTCGCTGACGCACATGTGGGCCTCCACCTCCGCCTCCCTCCTTCGGGTGGTGGTGGTGGAGCGGGTGATGATCCCGGTGGTCGACGGTGGGCTAGCGGCCACGGCAGACGATGATGGGGTGGCGGCCACGACCACCACCTCCCGCCTTCGGGCCGCGGTGGCGGAGCGAGTGATGGCCACGGTGGCCGGCAGTGGGGTGGCGGCCACGACGGCCACCTCCCGCCTTCGTGTCGCGGCGGCGGAGCGGGAGATGGCCCTGGCTTTCGACGGTGGTGTGGCGGTAACGGCGGACGGCAACAGCTGCCGACGGGCAACGGTGGCGGAGCGTGTGGTGGGTGTTCCCTACACTACGCCGGGGACTGCGCCGCCGCTGCGGTGTAGCCTCTCAGCTGGAGCGTCCTCTAATGACGGCGGAGTGGCTGAGAGACGACGACAGACCCGTGCCATTGGCGATTGTGGGAGAAGCACATGAGATAAGCTATAGGGAGGGAGGGGAAAATGCGACGCAAGACTCACCGGCCGTGAGGGTTTATAGCAGGCCGGTAAGCATTGGGATTTTGGGGGATTTCACCGAGTCGGGCGGGAAGCTTGTGCGGGAACCTGTGAGGTTGCGCGGGATCGGGCTCACCGACGATTCATTGGCGCCACTGTTTGGCCAAAAGAACGCCCCCGCACGCTGCGCAAGCTTGCGCTGTAAGCCGTCTGCGGCAGCAGGGTGACAAGACGTGCGAGAGGAGGACGAAAGGACACGTACACATATGGTTAAAAAAAAGTTTGCGGTTTAATTACCTACTATACCCCGTCCCGGTTTATAAGTAGGATTTAACTAATAAAATACAAATGCATGTCGCCAAAGATTATATCATTGGAGTCGTATTTGAACATAGTTTCCAGCTATACAATTTTTGTAATATGCATTAACATTTTTTGGTTAAATTTAAGGTTATATACCAACAATCATTTGCCCACAACACACACGGCTTATTCCATCACAAGCAGCTCGGATGGATCAACTGTATGCCACGTATCGCACACACAACTCTAATCTGATTCGTGCTTGATGTCTTCGACATTGCTCGCACAGTTTGTCTTATTTGCCACGTATCACTATGCCGGCCTCTGCTCTCCATTAGGCGTCGCGGCGCACTCTGCTCCTGTCCATCGGCACTCGGCTTGTGGACAACTTTTCCTTGCGTGTTCAACTACTATATGCATATATATGGTTGCCTGCCGTTGAGGTGACCAAAGAGCGCTCTGGTCGCGTCCCTCCACGCGCGCTATGCCAATGGTTGGGCATCTGCATGATCTCGTCAGGGGCCCCATATGCACGCGGTTGCACCGCGCGCGTTGCCATGTGATGCAGTTACGTGTGGCACGATGGAGTTACACGCTGCAAATTTGAATTTCCATAAGGGCCTGCCGATATTCCTGGCCGTCCGGCTTCCCCTTTAATTCCCGCAGCCATTATAACCTTAGTCTCTTCAACCTTTCGATCGCGCCCCACAACAGAACAAGCACACCCACGATGACACATAGAGAGGGGATGTCCAGCGGCGCTCCAATGGAGTTCGGTGAGCATAGAGTGGATACCCATGCAAGGGAGACGGATCTCTTGGTGGTGTACACAACCGACCCGGCCATGGTGGATGACTACATCAACAACGTTGAGCAGTTGCTTGCTCGAGACAAGTACAAGGTGGTCGGCATCGACCTCCAGTACACCTCCGGTCGTCTCGGCATAGATTAGAAGGTTGCAGTCACCCAGTTGTGCGTGGGCCATCATGTCCTCATCTACCATTACTGCATGGCCACAGAGCCTTGCGACCATTTCAACAGGTTTGTCAACATCATCGACTACAAGTTCGCCATGGTGGAAACCACCGACGATGTAAACGCGCTCCGTGTTACGGGCTTGTCCTGCAAGAACCTTGTCGAAATCCGTGACCACTACAGGGTCTGGGGCAGCGCGAAGAAGGACTCCCTGGTCGAACTCGCCTCGGCCATCATTGATCACTACTACGAAAAGATGAAGCAGGATGCCCAGAGAACAAGTCCCCTATCCTGGCACAGGGCCTGGATGTAGCAACTGGATGAACCTCACCTCAGGTTCGCAGCCAAGAGCGTGTACACATGGTATGAGATTCACAGGCAGATCGTTGACATGAGGAAGTGCCTTGTTACCAAAATCAACGAGCCCGGATCGAGCCACAAGCAGAGCAAGCATCACAAGAAGTAGATGATGATCAGAGGATCGTTTATGCTAGTTAATCATGCATGTAATATATAGTTTACTTTATTGGTGTGTGGAAATGTCATATGTGTAGTAGCCATCTATGTAATTATGCATGTAATAGTTACTTTGGTGTGTGCAAATGCCATGGTTGTAGTAGCTACCTATGTAAGTGGATGTTTAATTTTGTTATGCAAGCGTGTCCTTATAAGTGTGTGTATATATATGTTGTTGTTCTGTATGCATTCCCATTGCACAACACACACGTCTTATAAGCAGCAACCGTCTGTGTTATTATCGGTCTTCACACACATTTCTGATTACAGACCTATTCGCCGCGTATCACAAACATCTTGTTAAGTTGAACCGTTTATGTTCTCATGTCTCAACACAAACAGTTCATCCGAGTGAACCGCATGCCGTATATCACACACACCTTCATCTGGCTGACCGTTTCTTTTGTGTTGCCTAATCACAAACAGTTCATCAGAGTGAACCATATGCTGTATATTGCACACACCTCCAGTTGGCTGCCCGTTTCTTTTGTTCCTCCTTATCGCAAACAGTTAATTGAACTCAACCGTATGCCCTGCATTGCACACGCAACTAAAATCTGAACCGTGTTTGATGCATCCTCCATCGCAAAAGTTTTGCACCTTTTTGATGGTTTTTTACACCACCGACTGTGATTATGGCATCGCACACAGTTTCGTCGAAGGGTGTCCGATCATAGTGTTGCGTTAGCAGCATCCTGCAGTAGTGACATATGAATGCCTCTAGCAGTGCACCAGGATGTGCAATGATGTAGCGTAACATGTATAATAATGAGGAATGGTAGCATTGCCACCAATATCATGTCAGCTCTATGATTATGCAAAGCAAAATGACAATGAATGTTCAAGTCATGTAATGAATAGTAACAATGGAAGTTGCATGGAAATATATCTCAGAATGGCGATGGACATGCCATAATAGGTAGCTATGGTGGCTATTTCGAAAATATATACTGAGGTTTATCTGTGAGAGAGTGTGTCATCCCACGGGGTTGGATGCACCAGTGAACTTTGCACCATGTCTCAATATGAGTGGGCAATGCAAAATACTGAAGAGGCTAGCAAAATATGGATGGTGGACGTGCATATAGACCAGAATACTCACATTAGTCACAAAGAACTCAAATAATTATTGCAAAATTCTAGTAGCCCTCAGAGCAAGCACATGTTGCATGCCACTAGGGGGGAGGTTTCTATGAGTTAACCATTGCGCACCCAATTCTGAACGCACAAGGGCACCACTCTAAGACATCTCACGCTCACACTTCTTCACTAATACCATCAGCTACCGGTTTTGTCATCGATTTAACATGGCAGATGCCCTAGTGAAAGGACTTAGGTGTGGAGCCATCACAACTAGGTTAGCTTGAAGGGGTTGAATGGGACAAAGGACACAAAGAGTTTACCCAGGTTCAACCCCTCATAACGAGGTAAAACCCAATGTCCTGCCTTTAGTAGTATTGCTTGAGTCTGGATTACAAGGGAGCGAATACGCTTGACCTAGTTCTCGATTGATTGTTTCTTGAGTTAAACCGCCACCGAGTCTCACCTTTTTATACACAGGTCGAGACCCGGAGGCTTACAGTGTCCCGACCGGCTCACACAACATGACCGGCTTGGTTTCTAACTAATCAAGTCTTATAGAGCAAGTCTTCATACGACGGTTCACATGCCCAGGTCTTGGGCCTTCACCAGCCTGCCTCCAAGAGCTGCCGTCTTCGCACTTCTCCTTGGGCCTCCTTGGACCTTCTTCATGTTAAACCCCCAACGGTGTAACCGGCCCCCTCCTGGGCGGGTCACACCTCAGAGTTATATCCCCAACATTAGGCCCTAGGTTGATTTGAACTTGTTCATATCAATCTTCACTGTTTTAGCTTAACAGACTGCATCAATGCCGATTTTTTTACAAACCGCTATAACCCGCCATGACATCATATAAACAAAATCATTATAACCCACCATGACGTCATGTGCATTACTTCCGCACAAGGCCCATGATATCTCGATGGACCTTTATCTTAATGGGATTCCTGAGAATCGAGGCGCCCGCATTGTTAACATAATCATTTTGCCTCCTCGATTTCCGCACATGCCATCTGTAACACCGCCGATGTAACTTACCATATTTGTACTCCAACTCTTGCCATTTTCGGCTTTAAGTTATGAGATTCCCTCGTGGTTGTGTTTTGTCTTCGTTTTGCATTTTGTTCATGTCATGCATATCATATCATGTCATCATGTGCATTGCATTTGCATACGTGTTCGTCTCATGCATCCGAGCTTTTTCCCCGTTGTCCGTTTTGCAATCCGGCACTCCTACAGGCTCCGGCGCCCCCTTTTGTGTCCTTTCGTGAGCGGGTGTTAAACCTTCTCGGAATGGACCGAGATTTTTCTAGCGGCCTTGGTACACCACCGGTAGACCGCCTATCAAGTTTCGTGCCATTTGGAGTTCGTTTGATACTCCAACGGTTAACCGGGGAACTATAAATGCCTCGTGTGTGTTGCAGCCCAACACCCCTCCAAAGTGGCCCAATAACCCATCCAAACCCCCTCCATCCTCTCGGCCATTCGATCACGATCTCGTGGCCGAAAACCGCACCTCATTTGGACTCTCCTAGATCCCTCTACCTATAAATATGTGCCCCTCCCGAAATTTTCGCGCAGTCCAACCCTAACCTAGTCCCTCTCCGCCGCCGGACACGTCCGAGCGCAGCTGGACGCGTCCGCCACCGCCATCGGACCAGTCAGAAGCCGCCACGTGTCCCGTGCCGCCCACCTCCGCCGCCGGCCTAGCGAGCCCACAGCGGCCCCTCCAGGCCCGAGCCGACCCGCGCCCCGTGTCTCCGCCCGGCGCGCGTCCCCGCCGCCGTCCGCTTCTCCGCCGCCGCCGCCGACCCTCGCCGGTGCCCAGCGCCAGCCGGAGCTCCCCAGCACCGCCCGGAGCTCCCACGGCGCCGCCTCGCCGCCTAGAGGTCGCCGGCGAACCCTCCTCCGCTTCGGTCACCCACCGTCGCGCCGGATCCGCTCTTCCCCGCAACTCGGGCGAGCTCCAGTGATTTCGGCCACCGCCTCTTCTTCCACTCCGGACAGCATTTCTGGTGAACCTCGGGCCCGGCGCAACCCAGATCTAGATCCAGATCCAGTCAAACCCTAGGTTGACCCCGATTTTCTCCCAAGTCTTTTCATCTGCTATTTTTTTCAAGCACTGTTCAACATGCCATAACTCCTCATCTGTAGCTCCGTTTTGTGCATGCCATATATCAAAATGTTCATAATGATGCGCTCTTCATTTTTTTCCATTGTGACCTGCCTGTTTGAGTCCATCTTGATGCCCAAATTGTTGATGCAAGAGTGCTATAAAATGTTAGTTCCTGTTTCTTAGCAGAGTATGAGCATTTGTCATTTTTGCTACATTTATTGTGTGCTGCACATGGACTTGAGCTCTACATGTGTTTTGGGCTATGTCATGCCATCTTTACAGGGGTGTATGTAATGTATTTTTGTGATCAATGTGGTGACTATCACAAGCATGCAAAGTAGCTCTCGTGGTATTGCTGATTTCAGGGACTTAGAATTTCACTAAGTCATTTCCCTGTTGTTACTTTTATGCCATGTATTCATGTTGCTACACTGAGATCCATGCTTCTTTTGAGTATGTTCAGTAAGGATGATTTGGGCATATGGTGGTGCTCTACCCATCCATGCCCCATTTATGGAGTGCCCTAGAATGACTCAATCTTGCTCTACTTTTGCTATAAAATGTTCCTGGCAGATTGTTTGCGTGTTAATCAATTTTGCCAAGGTTGTTGTAGTTGATCCATGCATGATATGAGTTTGTTCTTGCGCTGGTTAGCTTCATTAACATGTCTTCTTGCTGGTAGTATGCCTAGCTTGTCATGCAATGCCTTGTGTTGTGTGCATCCACCTCGCAAACATGCCTTCATAATTCTGATTATTCCATGCTCTGTTTTCTGCCAAGTCTGAATCTATTAACGAAACTTACTATGTTTACATGGGTACCATCATATTTCTGTGCCTTTTTGGCTTATGGTCAATAAGGGATTTTTGTTCTATGCTTTGAGTAGATTCATGACATGCCTTTGCTTGTTATGTTCTGTTCCTGTACCATGTTGTTATCTTGCTCTAAACATTGCTTCCTGATGTTAATTCCTGACATGTTATTTTCACTAAGTCTGTGATGCTGATATCTTTTGCACTTTTTCCATGCTTGTTTGAAGCTTCTGTTTTGTGATTTAGCTGTAGCTCAGTGTTAATATTTTGTCAAGCATCTTGAGTAGATCACTACCATTTGCTTTGTTGTTATGTTGGAGTGCAGTAGGTTAGTTTCTTATTGCATTCTAGATGGCATCGTGCTGTTAATCGCAGAATTGTGCCATTATTGTTTTGCTTGCCATTTGCAAACCGTGCATCCGTTTCCGGTGATCTTTATATCGATTTCGACCGAAATCAACTCATCTTTCCAGCGGCACACTTGGTTTGCCAAGTTGATGCCTTGATCAATATTTTCCTTCCGGAGCATGCATATGCATTGCATATCACATCCCGCATGTCATGCCATGTTTTGCATCATGTTGCTTGCGCATTGCACCGTGGTTGATTGTTGGTTCTTTTGCTTGTGTTCTTGCTTTGGGTAGAGCCGGGAGGCGAGTACGTGATCGAGGAACCCGTTGAGTACGCTTACGAGGATCAAGCTTTCGTCAACTCGGAAAACTTTGCAGGCAAGATGACCATACCCTCGAAATCACTTCTATTTGTAGCGACCAGACCTCAAATAGTCTGATATCTATGCTCCGGTGTCATCCCTGGATCAGTAATTCTAACACCACACAATACTCGAAGGATTTATAGCAGAGTAGCAATCACACACTTATTACATCGAGTGTCTCAAAAGAGAACTTATTACAATAAATATGGCTTAAGGCCATCTAATAACGATAACAACGGAAGGCTTGGAAGATAAGTGAGTCCATCAACTCCAACGGCATCACTGAGTATAGAACCACGACCTAAAACTCCTTAATCATCGTCTGAGAAGTCTGCAACATTAACATTGCAGCCCGAAACGGGTCAGCACATGGAATATGCTGGCAATGTAACACATAGAGAGTAATGGAATGAAACAGCTATACTATATGCATATTTGGCTGGTGGAAAGCTCTATGGTTACAGTTTTGCGTAAAGCCAATTTTTCCCTACTTCAAAGGAATAAAATTTATTTAACTATCATGGTAGTTGTTAAACATTGAGAATGGTTGACAGCATTCTCAATCCCAATTAAGCATCATCATTAAACATAACCCAACAAAATTAATTTAGAGTAACATGTTGAGATTCACATGATAATTCAGGTACTAGATACTCAAGATGTCCATAACCGGGGACACGGCTAACCATGATTAGTTTATTACACTCTGCAGAGGTTTGCGCACTTTTCCCCACAAGACTCGATCGCCTCCGTTGGGTTTCTCGCACTACAGGGTGTTTGAGAAGACGGATGACCGAGACATAGTCTTTCAGAAGTGCTAGCACCTTACGATTGGGTAGACCGTACCACCTACATCCCCTACATCTGCTAGTCTACCACTGTAAGAGTTCGCACGACTTAGTCAACTATGCTAGAGCCCATAATAGCTTGTGGCTGCACACGGAAGTTTCTAGTATGAATAGTCTCATGATCCCTTTGAGCCTGGGTGGCGGTCCAAAAGAAAACAGGCAAGTCCTGGAATACCCAGGTGCCTCAATCCACCCAGATGTGTGTTTAAGTTGCCACTTTAGATAACCATTAATTAACAAAACTCACATCTGTCATGGATATCACTCACCCAATCCACGTCTACTAGGATAGCATGGCATAATAAGCAAACGTAGAAGTAACTCCCAAAGGTTTGATAATAAACAGGTAATAGGTACTACCTCATCTACGTCCCATCCCACAATTTAATTAGATCCTAACCATGCAATGTGTGAGGGTTGATCTAATGCAATAAAACTGGGTAGTAGAAAAGGTATGATCAAAGTGTTACTTGCCTTGCTGATGATCCGGGAAACCTAGCGATTCGAAGTAACAAGTGGCGCACTCCGGGTATTCTATCACAGACAAACAAACAAGCATACAATATGTACTCAACTAATGCACAGGTAAATCTCAAATAAGAGATCTAACCAGAAGGTTCTACTCAAGAACTCTGGTTGGCAAAAGAATCAAATCGAACGAAGCGGCGAAAGTCAAACGGCGAAAGAAAACAACTTCGTTCTACTAATCTGGATCTAGGGCAAATTTTTATAGTAGCAAAATCTTGTTTAAGTTGGTTAAACGGATAGATGGTTTCGAGACGAAACTCTAGGTGCTTGAATCGCCTGATTCTGATAAACGAGCGAAAAGTTATACCAAAAAGAAAATCGGATCAGGAATCGCGATCAGAAAAATCGTGGATTTAATCCGAGAAAAGAAAAACGACGAACACTCGCTAAATTAAATAAACCGGAAAAACCGATCTATTTAAAAAAAGGAATCTAGAAAAAACCGACAGAAAAACTGAACGGTTTTTTGAAAAAAATAATAATAAAAAAACCGGCGCGGATTTCGAGGCGGCGTGCGGCGGCGGTGGCGGCGAGGCGGCGGCTCGGGCTAGGGTTAGCTCTGGCTGGGCCTCCCCCCCGGCTTAAAGTATCCTAACGGGCCGGGAGTCCTAGTCGGACACGGCCCTAGGTCGGTTCGATTTTTTTTAAATAATTACGCTCAGAAGAAAAAATAAAAAGAAATACTATAAGGACTCCAAAAATTCCGAAATAAATTTTCACGGGCTTCTAAAATCAAGCCGCACAAGGTGATCATTTATTTGGGACCTAAATGCAATTTTTGAAAACGCACATTTTTCCTAAATTCAAATAAAACACCGAAAAACTCTGAAATAAAATCCTATTTGATTTTATCATTAAATCCTCAATATTTCTTTATTTTGGGTAAGTCATTTTATTCCCTCTCTCATATTTTTGTAATAGAAATAATTGATGATAAAATAAATAAAATCAAATGATCCTATTCTCAAAATTTGAGAAAACTCAAATATGAAAATAACGAAATCCCCAACTCTCTCCGTGGGTCATTGAGTTGCGTAGAATTTCTAGGATCAACCAAAATGCAAAATAAAATATGGTATGCAATGATGATCTAATGTATAACATTCCAAATTGGAAATTTGGGATGTTACAAACCTACCCCCCTTAAGATGAATCTCGCCCTCGAGATTCGGGTTGGCTAGAAAATAGGTGAGGGTGGTCCTTGAACAAATCTTCCTCTCGCTCCCAGGTGGCTTCATCCTCTGTGTGGTGGCTCCACTGAACTTTGCAAAACTTGATAACCTTGCTGCGGGTAACTCGACTGGCAAACTCGAGAATCTTAATTGGTTTCTCCTCGTACGTCAAATCGTTATCCAACTGAATAGTTTCCAAAGGCACTGTGTCTCTCAAAGGTATGTCAGCCATCTCCGCGTGGCATTTCTTTAACTGAGAAACGTGGAACACATCATGAACTCCTGACAATCCTTCAGGCAATTCCAACTTGTAGGCCACTTCTCCCATACGCTCCAAAACTCGATATGGTCCTACAAATCGTGGTGCTAACTTCCCTTTAACTCCAAAACGCTTTGTTCCCCGAAGTGGAGATACTCGAAGATAAGCTCTATCTCCAACTTCGTAAACTGTCTCCTTACGTTTAGAATCTGCATAACTTTTCTGTCTGGACTGGGCTACCTTGAGCCTATCGCGAATCAACTTCACCTTCTGTTCAGACTCTTTAATCAAGTCAGGTCCAAACAACTGGCGGTCTCCAACTTCGTCCCATGACAACGGTGTCCTGCACCTCCTTCCGTACAAAGCTTCGAAAGGGGCCATCTTTAAACTGGTTTGGTAACTATTGTTGTAAGAGAACTCTGCATATGGCAAATTATCGTCCCAACTAGATCCATAATCTAGCGCACAAGCTCTCAGCATATCCTCCAAAATCTGATTGACTCTCTCGGTCTGTCCATCTGTCTGTGGATGAAAAGCTGTACTGAATTCTAGCCTGGTACCCAAAGTTTCGTGCAACTGCTTCCAGAACTTTGAGGTAAACTGGGTTCCTCTATCTGATACGATACTCCTTGGAACTCCATGCAAACATACGATCCTGGTCATGTATATCTTTGCCAACTTAGCACTGGTGTAAGTGGTCTTTACTGGGATAAAATGAGCTACCTTCGTTAATCGATCAACTACAACCCAAATCGAGTCATAGCCTGAATGAGTCCTGGGCAATCCCGTGATAAAATCCATGCCTAGCTTATCCCACTTCCATTCGGGTATCAACAATGGTTGTAACAATCCTGCTGGCTTCTGATGCTCTGCCTTTACTCTTTGACATACATCACAAACTGCTACATACTCCGCAATATCCTTCTTCATTCCGATCCACCAGAAAATATCCTTCAGATCCAAATACATCTTGGTATTTCCTGGGTGAATTGAATACAGTGAGTCGTGTGCCTCTTGCAAAATCAACTTCCCGATCTCCGGGTCATTGGGCACGTAAACACGGTCAAACCATAGGGTGTCGTGCTCATCCTCACGAAATCCTTTAGCTTTTCCTTTGCTCATTTTCTCCTTAATAGCGGCAATCTCTTTGTCAGTCTTCTGAGCTTTTCTGATTTTATCCATCAAAGTTGACTAAATCTCCAATGCTGCTACATAGCCTCTCGGAACTATTTCCAAACATAGTTCAGGAAGATTTTCTGCTAACTCCTTGGGTATTTCTCCCGTCAGTAACGTATTGACATGGCTCTTACGGCTTAATGCGTCAGCTACTACATTAGCCTTTCCGGGATGATAATGCAACCTCATATCATAATCCTTGATGAGCTCCAACCATCTCCTTTGTCTGAGATTCAACTCCTTCTGTGTGAAAATGTACTTCAAACTCTTATGATCCGTGTACACCTCACAATGGTTTCCAATGAGGAAATGCCTCCATGTTTTCAAAGCATGCACTACGGCTGCTAACTCCAAATCATGCGTGGCATAATTTAACTCATGAGGCTTCAGTTGTCTTGAGGCACATGAAACAACTCTCCCTTCCTGCATAAGCACTGCTCCAAGTCCTCGACGTGAAGCGTTGCAATACACCTCATAATCTTTGGTCTGGTCTGGCAAAATCAACACTGGTGAGGTAACCAAGCGTTTCTTCAACTCCTGGAAACTAGCCTCACATTCCTCCGTCCATATGAACTTGGTATCTTTCTTTAACAACTCAGTCATAGGCTTCGCAATCTTTGAGAAATTCTCAATAAATCTCCGGTAGTATCCTGCGAGTCCAAGAAAACTCCGGATCTCTCCAACTGTTGTTGGGGCTTCCCACTTGGTCACGGTATCAACTTTAGTGGGATCAACTGCTATACCTTCTCCAGATATAACATGTCCGAGGAATCCTATTTCCTTCAACCAAAACTCACATTTGCTGAACTTGGCATATAATTGTTGTTCTCTGAGCTTTCCAAGTACCAAACGCAAATGCTCCTTATGCTCCTCCTCATTCTTCGAATAAACCAGGATATCATCAATGAACACTACGACGAACTTATCCAAAAACTCCATAAACACTTTGTTCATCATGTTCATAAAATAGGCAGGTGCGTTAGTCAGACCAAATGACATAACGGTATACTCGTACAGCCCATACCTGGTGGTAAAAGCTGTCTTCAGAATATCCTGTTCTCGAATCTTCAACTGGTGGTATCCTGATCGCAGATCGATCTTGTAAAATACCTTAGCTCCTTGCAATCGATCAAACAAATCATTAATCATTGGTAGTGGGTACTTGTTCTTGATCGTTACTTCATTCAATCTTCGATAATCAACTACCATCCTTAACGATCCATCCTTCTTCTCCACTAGAAGTACTGGCGATCCCCAAGGCAAAGAACTTGGGCGGATATATCCCTTATCCAGTAACTCCTTAATCTGCTTCTTAATTTCCACCAAATCCTTTGCTGGCATCCTATATGGTCTCTTTGATATTGGCCCTGTGCCTGGCAATAGCTCAATCAAAAACTCAATATCTATGCCTGGCAACTCCTCTGGAAATACTTCAGGGAAATCCCTTACAACTGGTACTTCCTCCTGCACAACTCCTGTTAGGCAATTTACTTGAGTCCTCTTTGGCACATGCCGGGATACATACTTGATCCTTCTCCCTTCTGGGGTGGTAAGCAAAATTGACTTACTAGCACATTCAATATTCCCTTCATACTTTGATAACCAATCCATGCCTAATATCACATCCAATCCTTGGGATTCCAATACTATTAGGTCTGAGGGAAAAACATAGTTACCAATCCTTAATGGTAACCGATCACACCATAGACTAGCCACATACTCTGCTCCAGGCGAGGTTACTAACATGGGTGACCTGAGGGCTTGGGTTGATAGGTTATACTTATCCACAAACCCCCTTGAGATGTATGAATGCGATGCACCAGTATCAAAAGAACAAGTGCAGTAAATGACTTAACCAAAAACTTACCTATTACTACATCGGACTGAGCTTCAACCTCCTCCACGCTAACGTGGTTCACCTGTACCCTGTTGAAAGGGTTCGGCTTCTTCCCAGAACTTCCATTGCCATTTTGGCCTTCAGGACATTCATTTGCATAATGTCCGGTCTTCTGACACTTAGAGCAAGTGACTTGGCTCAGGTCCTTCTTGGCTGGGGTTGATGGGTTGGTGCGGTTCTGGCCGTTGCTTCCTCCATTGCCATTACCATTCTTGGTGCCATTGTGATTGTGCGAGCTACCTCCTCCATGGGTGTGCTGAAAATGTCCTCCCGGTCTAGGGGTAAAACGTGGTTTCTGCTGAGCTCCTGAATTGTACTTCCCTTGTCCATACTTCCTCTTGCGATTCTCAATTTGCTGCTGCTTCCCTTCAATCATAAGAGCACGATCTACCAACTCCTGGTAGTTGTTGAAGCTTGCTACCATCAACGGCATGCTCACCTCATCATTCAGTCCTTCCAGAAACTTCTCCTGCTTAGCTGCATCCGTAGCAACGTCATCTGGGGCATAACGTGCTAACTTACTAAAGTCCTCCACATACTGGCCAACTGTCCGTCCTCCTTGGCGTAAGTTGCGAAACTCACGCTTCTTCATGGCCATAGCTCCTGATGAAACATGTGCAGTACGAAAAGCCTGCTGAAACTGGTCCCATGTGACAGTGTCGACTGGGAAAGTGGCTGTGAAATTCTCCCACCATGATGCTGCGGGTCCTTCTAACTGATGTGCGGCAAACTTTACCTTCTCCGCATCTGTGCATCCTGCTGTGGTCAACTCCCTAGCTGTCTTGCGGAGCCAATCATCTGCTACTATCGGCTCGGTGCTACTGGAAAACACCGACGGATTCAGCCTAAGAAAACGGGCTAAGTGATCAACAGGTGGTGGTGGTGGTGGGTTGTTGTTGTTGTTCCCTTGATTCTGATTCTGGACTAGCAAATGCATCAATGTGTTCTGCTGCTGGATCAACTGGGTGAGCTCCGGTGGAAAGGTAAATTCGGGGTCACGTCTCGAAGGTATCTGAGGGTTTAGAAAAGATGAGATGTAAGAATAGAGGGGGTCTAAAGAGAAAACACCACCCATATGCACATGAGGCAAAAGCAAACAATTCACTTCATTCAATCAAACAAGGGCATACAATCGATCTATCTATCGCAAAAGTGCTCGGACTACTATATTTACATGGTGGACTACTACTACTGATGAGGTGGTCTACTAGAAATATTCTTCGGTTGCAGACTCCATGATATCTGCTCCAGCTTCATCAACATAGTCATCATCTCTACTATCTGGATCCGAATTGGTGCCATCGATGATGATGTAGTCTTCCGGGCTAATCTCCTTGGGTTCTTCGTCTTCCTCTACTGGCGTAGGGTCTCCCATAAATATTCCAATCTTCTTGATCAGGTCGTCATTCTTCTCCACCAATACTTCAATTTCCTCTTCATAATCTTCACGCGTAGCCTTGAGTTCTTCCTCCAGTTCCTTGATTCTAGTCTTAGCCTTCTTCAGATCTATCATGTCTGCGCACATCTGGTTATCCTGTCGTCGAATGTGCTGGTTTAGCTCCTGGATAAAAGCTGCGATTGATCTATCCTTCCTGGTGCTGATCATCTCCCAGTGTTCATCTCGGCGCCCACAAATCTGGTAGATAGTATCCTTGAGATCCTTGCGGTAGACTTCTCCAATGCGTCCAATGGCGATGTGAGCTGCCATGCTCTGTCCTACACTCCAAGTTGGTGCATCAAAGGAAAACTCTATGGGCTCAGTGACTGGCATGAACGTCCTTCCTGGAACTTGAACTTGAATCATCCAGCACTCTTCTTCAGGTAAAGTGGCGTTATAGGTTCCTGTGAAGCTTGGTACTCCTATGTTCAGGTATCTAGTGACTTCATTCAAGTGACGTCCAAAGGGTGTATCTTCATCTGGTTGCATGAACTTGTTACTTGCATCCGCCATCCTAAAAGAGTAGAAAAGATGAGAAGTCAGAAGAGAAGAGAGTGAATAGTGATCTAGGTCTTTTAGCTTAGTGGTCGTGTCCTACAGTCAGTGTGTGCTCTGATACCATCTCTGTAGCGACCAGACCTCAAACAGTCAGATCTCTGTGCTTCGGTGTCATCCCTAGATCAGTAATGCTGACACCACACAGTACTCGGAGGATTTATAGCAGAGTAGCAATCACACACTTATTACATCGAGTGTCTCAAAAGAGAACTTATTACAATAAATATGGCTTAAGGCCATCTAATAACGATAACAGCTGAAGGCTTGGAAGATAAGTGAGTCCATCAACTCCAACGGCATCACTGAGTATAGAACCACGACCTAAAACTCCTTAATCATCGTCTGAAAAGTCTGCAACATTAATGTTGCAGCCCGAAACGGGTCAGCACATGGAATATGCGGGCAATGTAACACATAGAGAGTAATGGAATGAAACAGCTATACTATATGCATATTTGGCTGGTGGAAAGCTCTATGGTTACAGTTTTGCGTAAAGCCAATTTTCCCCTACTTCAAAGGAATAAAATTTATTTAACTATCATGGTAGTTGTTAAACATTGAGAATGGTTGACAACATTCTCAATCCCAATTAAGCATCATCATTAAACATAACCCAACAAAATTAATTTAGAGTAACATGTTGAGATTCACATGATAATTCAGGTACTAGATACTCAAGATGTCCATAACCCGGGACACGGCTAACCATGATTAGTTTATTACACTCTGCAGAGGTTTGCGCACTTTTCCCCACAAGACTCGATCGCCTCTGTTGGGTTTCTCGCACTACAGGGTGTTTGTGAAGACGGATGACCGAGACATAGTCTTTCAGAAGCGCTAGCACCTTACGATTGGGTAGACCGTACCACCTACATCCCCTACATCTGCTAGTCTACCACTGTAAGAGTTCGCACGACTTAGTCAACTATGCTAGAGCCCATAATAGCTTGTGGCTGCAAACGGAAGTTTCTAGTATGAATAGTCTCATGATCCCTTTGAGCCTGGGTGGCGGTCCAAAAGAAAACAGGCAAGTCCTGGAATACCCAGGTGCCTCAATCCACCCAGATGTGTGTTTAAGTTGCCACCTTAGATAACCATTAATTAACAAAACTCACATCTGTCAAGGATATCACTCACCCAATCCATGTCTACTAGCATAGCATGGCATAATAAGCAAACGTAGAAGTAACTCCCAAAGGTTTGATAATAAACAGGTAATAGGTACTACCTCATCTACTTCCCATCCCACAATTTAATTAGATCCAAACCATGCAATGTGTGAGGGTTGATCTAATGCAATAGAACTGGGTAGTAGAAAAGGTATGACCAAAGTGTTACTTGCCTTGCTGATGATCTGGGAAACCTAGCGATTCGAAGTAACAAGCGGCGCACTCTGGGTATTCTATCGCAGACAAACAAACAAGCATACAATACGTACTCAACTAATGCACAGGCAAAACTCAAATAAGAGATCTAACCAGAAGGTTCAACTCAAGAACTCCGGTTGGCAAACGAATCAAATCGAACGAAGCAACGAAAGTCAAACGGCGAAAGAAAACAACTTCGTTCTACTAATCTGGATCTAGGGCAAATTTTTACAATAGCAAAATCTTGTTTAAGTTGGTTAAATGGATAGAGGGTTTTGAGACGAAACTCTAGGCGCTTGAATCGCCTGATTCCGATAAACGAGCGAAAAGTTATACTAAAAAGAAAATCGGATGAGGAATCGCGATCAGAAAAATCACGGATTTAATCCGAGAAAAGAAAAACGACGAATGGTCGCTAAATTAAATAAACCGGAAAAACCGATCTATTAAAAAAACGAATCTAAAAAAACCGACGGGAAAACCGAACGGTTTTTCGAAAAAAAGATAATAAAAAAATACGGGCACGGATTTCGAGGCGGCGGCGGACCTCGGGCGGCGTGCGGCGGCGGTGAGGCAGCGCAGCGGCGGTGGCAGCAAAAGCTGGGGGCGGCTCGGGCTAGGGTTAGCTCTGGCTGGGCCTCCCCCCGGCTTAAAATAGCCTAACGGGCCGGGAGTCCTAGTCGGACACGGCCCTAGGTCGGTTCGATTTTTTTAATAATTACGCGTAGAAGAAAAAATAAAAAGAAATTCTAAACGGACTCCAAAAATTCCGAAATAAATTTTCACGGGCTTCTAAAATCAAGCCGCACAAGGTGAACATTTATTTGGGACCTAAATGCAATTTTGAAAAACACACATTTTTCCTAAATTCAAATAAAACACCGAAAAACTCCGAAATAAAATCCTATTTGATTTTATTATTAAATCCTCAATATTTCTTTATTTTGGGAAAGTAATTTTATTCCCTCTTTCATATTTTTGTAATAGAAATAATTGATGATAAAATAAATAAAATCAAATGATCCTATTCTCAAAATTTGAGAAAACTCAAATATGAAAATAACGAAATCCCAACTCTCTCCGTGGGTCATTGAGTTGCGTAGAATTTCTAGGATCAACCAAAATGCAAAATAAAATATGGTATGAAATGATGATCTAATGTATAACATTCCAAATTGGAAATTTGGGATGTTACACTATCTTTGCTTGCTAGTTGCTCGCTCTATTGCTATGGCGCGATACCTACCACTTGCTATATCATGCCTCCCATATTGTCATGTCAAGCCTCTAACCCACCTTTCCTAGCAAACCCTTGTTTGGCTATGTTACCGCTTTGCTCAACCCCTCTTATAGCGTTGCTAGTTGCAGGTGAAGATGGAGTATGTTCCTTGTTGGAACATGGATAGTTGTTGGGATATCATTATTATATCTTGTTTACATTAATGCATATATATACTTGGTAAAGGGTGGAAGGCTTGTCCTTATGCCTGGTGTTTTGTTCCACTCTTGCCGCCCTAGTTTCTGTCATACCGGTGTTATGTTCCTTGATTTTGCGTTCCTAGCGCGGTTGGGTTATAATGGGAACCCCTTGACAGTCCGCCTTGAATAAAACTCCTCCAGCAAGGCCCAACCTTGGTTTTACCATTTGCCACCTAAGCCTTTTTCCCTTGGGTTCCGCGGACTCAAGGGTCATCTTTATTTTAAACCCTCGGGCCAGTGCTCCTCTGAGTATTGGTCCAACCTGTCTGCAGCCGGTGGCCACCAGAGGCAACTCTGGGTTGGCCTACCGGAATCTTGGACAATCCGGTGTGCCCTGAGAACGAGATATGTGCAACTCCTATCGGGATTTTTCGGCACATTCGGGTGGCTTTGATGGTCTTGTTTTACCATTGTCGAAATGTCTTGTAACCGGGATTCCGAGTCTGATCGGGTCGTCATGGGAGAAGGAATATCCTTCGTTGACCGTGAGAGCTTGTGATGGGCTAAGTTGGGACACCCCTGCGGGGTTTTGAACTTTCGAAAGTCGTGCCCGCGGTTATGGGCAGATGGGAATTTGTTAATGTCCGATTGTAGAGAACTTGAAACTTAACTTAATTAAAATGAATCAACCGCGTGTGTAGCCGTGATGATCTCTTTTTCGGTGGAGTCCGGAAAGAGAACACGGTCTCGTGTTATGCTTGAACGTAAGTAGTTTCAGGATCACTTCTTGATCTTTCTTGCTTCTCGACCATGCATTGCTTCTCTTCTCGCTCTCATTTGCATAAGTTAGCCTCCATATATGCTAGTGCTTGCTGCAGCTCCACCTCCACCTCACTACCTTTTCCTACCCATTAGTTTAAATAGTCTTGATCGCGAGGGTGTGAGATTGCTGAGTCCCCGTGACTCACAGATTACTTCAAAACAGATGCAGGTGCCGATGATGCCAGTGTAGGGGACGTTACCGAACTCAAGTGGGAGTTCAACGAGGATTTCAGACATTACTATGTGTCTTTTCCGGACGATCAGTAGAGGAGCCCAGTTGGGGCGATCAGGGATCTAGCATTTGGGGTTGTCTTTATTTACGTTGGTTCCGTAGTCGGACGTGGATTGTATTCTGGATGATGTAATGCTTTATTTATGTATTGTGTGAAGTGGTGATTGTAAGCCAACTCTTTATCCCTTTCTTATTCAGTACATGGGATGTGTAAAGATTACCCCTCTTGCGACATGCCTACTATGCGGTTATGCCTCTAAGTCATGCTCCGACACGTGGGAGATATAGCCACATCGTGGGTGTTACACCATCTTATCACCTCCTTATTAAGATATGGAGCTTTCTTTTTCACTTTTACCCCAGTCGACTGCACCAATTCGGCTGCTGCATCAACCTGATCTCGACCAAAAAACGACAACGCCCCTCCGCTGTTCATCAGCATCACCAGGTACCCATCTCTCTTTGCGTCCAATCTGTATTAGGGTTCTTGTCGCTCTTCGGTGTTCATCGAAGTTCATCATACTTGCCCGTAGTTCATCTGGCATGCCGTTTAATCAAGCCCAAATGCGATGCCAAAGTCATGTTTTGACTGCTTTAGTGTCTGCTATCAGCTATAGATCCATTCCCTTCTATTGAGATTCAACCCCAGTGTAGTAGTTCATCCTTTGTGTATTAGGTTTTATCAATTTCCGCCTATTTTCGAATTGGCGTAGATCCAAAGCTGCAAGCAGAATCTGTGAAACTTGTTTGCCTAACACTTAGTGAAATTTCATTCATTTATAGGTCTGTAGATATCTGTTTCATCACTATTGTATACGCAACTCAAATGATACTTTATGACCCGCCAAATGCTAGCCCGCTTACTTATGAAATGTTAAACCATCGACATCTGTCCAACGTTGATATCACCTAACCGTATCTTCCCGCTTAGCCATTATATTTCTTCTTTCATAATAGTTAACCTTTGCACATTAACCATTTTTGCATAAAAAACTTGCCTTCTCGTTGCTATTGGGCGGCTTATCATCACAAATTTGACCCGCCATGATTTCCATTCTAGGCTTTCACCTGATAAATATGACTAAGACCGTCACCTCCTGCAACTGGGTCGTTTCCAATGTCACGGAGCGGTCTCTCCAAGAGTTTGTTGATATGGGCATCTTGCCATCTAAAGATGCCATCCACAGGAGGGTTTCGGGAGTTGAGGTTCCACCTCATCCAAAGGAAGGAGAAGTTATAGCTTTCCTGATCACATGCTCCAAGGCTCCTCACAACCCGGCTCAAAGTAATTCCGTGATGTTCTAAACTTTTATCAGCTTCACCCTCAAGATTTGACCCAACTTAGTCTCCAACATCTGCAATTTTCAAGTCTTTTGTGAAGTATACCTTTAAGAAGATCCCAGTATTGACCTCTTTAGAGAATATTATTATCTTAACCGCCAAAAAGAGATGACAGATGGGCCCAGCCTTGAACTTGGCAGAATTTCTAACCAAAGACGAAGAGACATTGTCTTTCCTTCAGCCACACTTCCTAGTCAACCCGAAGATTGGAATCTGTCAGGTTTCCGTATCTGCCAGCTCAACCCAAGGCACCCACTTCCAGACCGGATCAGCTCTACCGAACGGGCCAAATACGTACCCAGTTTTACCAAGATAAGGGCCTTGATGGCAAATGGCTTGACCAGTGTTCACTTGGTCTGATGCTGGATTGGGTGGAGGATCATGCCTTTAAGCCGACGCCCCGGTTTGATGTGCACACACACATTTATTGTAAACGACCCCTTGCGGTTTAATTCAGCATGTCTGGAAGATAAAGACCTCAATGAAATGACCAAGTCCTTGCTTTGGGAAACTCTACAAAACTGCAGCAAAACAGGGCTGAACCCCATCTGTGCCTTTAACCCGGCTCCAGCTGTAAGCATTTCGAGCTATTTTTACGTTACTCACTATTCTCATATACTGCATTCCCCTTATTATCTTGATTTCTTCAGGCCGACTCTCCTTTTTGGAACAAGAAGCTTCAAGATAAACCAGCCAAGAAGGCTAGGGCGAAGATCAAGGCTTCAAAGAAGACCAAGAAGAAAACATATGTAACAAAACAAGTCGCCTTGGATGATGAGTAGGAGGTAGAACTTGATTATCTTGGCTCCTTTTTTGTACATGTTATTGATGTTGACCCCTCTTAGGATGACGCAGAAACCAGCCATGCATGCACACATTGAAGATGTAACTATTATTTCCTCCGACTCAGAGCCCTTGCCAAGACCGAAAGTGCGACAAGTGACCCAAAAAGTAAGGTTTTCTCACCCTTTAGCTTACTTGGATCCAAACTTTATTTTAAAGAAACAGCAGCATGAAGCCTGACACACAACCCGACATAGCGGAGGTGGAGACCTTCATGCCGGCTTACTGTAACGCCCCGGACACACCCGCTGGTGGTCGTTACTCCTGGCGGGATCTAGACTGGCCCCACAGATCAATACTAGTCTTTTATGTGCACTTTGTCCTCACTCGTGCGCACCCGAGAGAAACTTCCCGGTTGGTCACCCATCCTGACACTACTCCAAGCCGAGCATGCTTAACTTTGGAGATCTGTCCGAATGGGCTCCTAGAAAAGAAGGAATTCCTTATTGATATGAGTAGTCTATCATCCCTAATAAGCCAGGCTATCACATACACCCCCACTCAGAGGAACCGACATCCTCGTCGGGCCACAGGAACGTTCCCTCTTGGCACATAAGTCTGTGCATCCAGTCCGGTACAATTACCATGCCGTGTGCCACGACGGGTCACAAACGTCATGAACAACATGACCGAGCACCTGTCCGCAAACATCCATGTAACCGTGAGGGTCGGCTCTGATACCAACTTGTAACGCCCCGGACACACCCGCCAATGGTCGTTACTCCTGGCGGGATCTAGACTGGCCCCACAGATCAATACTAGTCTTTTCTGTGCACTTTGTCCTCACTCGTGCGCACCCGGGAGCAACTTCCCGGTCGGTCTCATTACTCCAAGCTGAGCACGCTTAACTTTGGAGTTCTGTCCGAATGGGCTCCCGGAAAAGAAGGAATTCCTTATTGATATGAGTGGTCTATCATCCCTAATAAGCCAGGCTATCACAGTTACCCAACACGCCAGCTCCTCGCAAATGCCGAAAAGAGGTGCCTTAGAGTTCAATTCTCTCCTTTCCAAAGGTGGGTCTTATTCGTCAACTTATTAGGGAACTTCTAATTCATCCTCTGGTGTCTCTACTGGAACTCAACGCCTGCCATCAAGATTGCGCCTGGGTGAGAACATTTGACTTCTTTGCTTTAACACTTTTATGCTAAAATATTCAGATCATCATGTCTTATTTTGAGTGGCATAGCTAAAACAAGCCAGAAGCTGAAGATATGCAAGGCGGTCGAAGATCCCAAGGTCAATGAGCCAGAGAAACAGACACTAGCATCCGAGGTGTCAAATCAGAACCCTGAAGACACTGCTAGAGACCTGCCACCAGAGACCCGGGATACACCCGTGGATCCAATGAATGTTGACCCGAAAAGTGTGAAACCACCAAGCAGCCCACAAAGCCTTCTAAAGAAGATGCTGAGGATGTCGTGGTCACTGGTACTAGTTATGTAGACCAGGAAACCCCACCATTCTAGCCAAGCATTCTGCCAAGGAGGAGCTGATTGAAAGGGCAAAGCCAAATTTGACATTGCAAGCTACTCCAAATTGGATATCAACGAGTTATACTCTGGCTATCTGAGCCACATGCATACTAGTTGTGGCTTGGAAGCTGACTTAGTGAAGAGAATGTGACAAAAATATGAGGTATAAATATATGCCTCCTCTGTATACATGTAATCATCCAGTCCCCAAGTCTTAATCATAGGAAAGAATATCTTGAGTGTGGTTAAGACTTTTATCCATGTACGAGTACAAATTTTGAGTCATAGCCCTCATGAGCCGGCTTATCTTGAGAAAGATAAACCGGGTCATCATTGTAAAGATTGTTTCAATTCCTAGCCCTCAATGGCCGTCTTATTTGAAAAAGATGAGCCGGTTCTTCAAAAATATAATTTGAAAAGAGCTTCCTCGTACATTAGCCACTAAGTGCCAAGTGTATTGCTTGCAATATGCTTGGGACATAAATGAAAATCATGCACTAGCCGTCATACTTATATTCTTTGTCTCTTATTTGCAAGATGCCTTTGGCCTGAATGAGTCCCAATTGGTAGAATTAAAGAACATGCTTGAACATCAAGAGGCTCAAGTACGCAAAGTTGACTCCAAGCTGAAGCTTAGCCTAGAAGAGGGCGAGAAACTCAAAGCCGGATCTTTTTCATTTTAAGCCACTGCCGAGCTAGGCCAGTTAACATTTTAACCTTTCCCAGTGTTTTGGATTTTAACTGGCCTAGCAAGTCATCTGAATGTTTACTCAATAGGCCTAGGAGCTCCAATCTTGGCCAAGATATGCGTGTGAAGCTCAAAGCCGTGTACACTGGTGGAACAATTATATACTGGCACTCAACAGACCATGGTAGCTATCTCCCACAACAAACAACTACCCATAGTCATCAGGGAGGTACTGGACAAACTATTTGCCATGCCCCAAAGACTAGAAGAGATAAAGCGATCATCTGCCCGAGACAGTGTCATTACTGCTCTAAGTCGGGCCAAAGTGTGGCAAGCGGAATTAGACCCGAAGGAGATGGCCATCGGTTGTCCGAGCCTTAAAGAAGATGGGTCACCTTTTGATGAAATGGACTTTGCCAAGTGCGTGAAAGAGATGCGTCCCTTGGCGAGCAAACTAGCTTAAGAGACTGATTTGTCCAAGTACGAGGCAACATATACCATGGACAATGCCAAAGTTAAAGCGCCAGCTTATGAAATCATGGATCTCATCCGTCCAACGCGTAAGCATACTTTTGCTACTGATATTGATCCATCCCTGCTTATCGACGATGAAGAGGTATTCAAGGCCTTAACTGGCATCAACTGGACGTCGCTTGACTTCCAGATAGGCGAAGAAGAAGAGCTGGAGCAGGATGACCGTCGGTGTCAAAACTGGCGGATCTTGGGTAGGGGGTCATGAACTGTGCGTCTAAGGCGGATGGTAATAGGAGGCAGGGGACATGATGTTTACCCAGGTTCGGGCCCTCCTGATGGAGGTAAAACACTACGTCCTGCTTGATTATTCTTGAGGATATGAGTATTACAAGAGCAGATCTACCACGAGATCAGAGAGGCTAAACCCTAGAATCTAGCCTATGGTATGATTGTATGTTGTCCTACGGACTAAAACCATCCAGTTAATATAGACACCGGAGGGGGCTAGGGTTACACAAGGTCGGTTACAAAGGAGGAGATATACATATCCGTATTGCCTAGCTTGCCTTCCATGCCAAGTAGAGTCCCATCCGGACACGGGACAAAGTCTTCAATCTTGTATCTTCATAGTCCAACAGTCCGGCCAAAGGATATAATCCGGCTGTTCGGAGACCCCCTAATCCAGGACTCCCTCAGTAGCCCCTGAACCAGGCTTCAATGACGATGAGTCCGGCATGCAATGTTGTCTTCGGCATTGCAAGGCGGGTTCCTCCTCCGAATAAACCATGCAAGAGTTTGAATACAAGGATAGTGTCCGACCCTGCAAAATAAGTTCCACATACCACCGTAGAGAGAATAATATTTCCACAAATCTAATCTGCTCACATGTTTTGACAGCATGACATCATGCCACGTCCCGGTCATTATTCGAACCGTTTTTCTTTAACCAGCTCCGCACATAACGCGAGGCAGTTTCTTGACACGTCTTGTCAAAGTAGAGATCGTGTTCCCCTTATCACGGGATTCTCATCAATACAAATGTGGGTAACCCAACCATGCCTGTTGGTATGACTCATAGATCTTAGGTAAGTCTCAAACGGCCACGAGGAGGACGCCTGATATTCACCCTCTTTGTAAAGGGACGAGGCTTTTTCTCCCCCCCATGCTCAATCGAATCCTTCCCCCGCCTCGAGTTCTAACACCCAAAGCTCATGTTAGGTGCTTCAGACCTTCAATCATGTCCGGATCCAGCCTTCAATGCTAGTGGATGCCTTCCTCCGTCACAGAGGAGGACATCAAGAAGTTGAGGGAGGCCAGATATCTGATCGCCGAAATTTCACATAGGCTGCCCGCCCGAGGGAAGGTCGTCCCTACTCCCGAACCCAACGAAAGCATTGTGTTCGTCTCCCACTTCCTCCAAGGGCTAGGCCTCGCTCTAGATCCCATTGTGAGGGGACTTATGTTCTATTACGGGCTGGATTTTCATGATCTGGCCCCGGATTCCCTTCTTCACATCTCGTCATTCATTGTCGTATGTGAGGCCTTCCTCCGCATTACCCCTCACTTCATCCTGTGGCTCAAGACCTTCGATGTGAAGCCGAAGACGGTCGAGGGACAGTACGCAGCATGCGGAGGTGCTTTAATAAGCAAAATTGCTGACGCTCCATGGCCAAAGGGTTTCTTTCCAGAGCCGTATCCGAGATCTCTTCGAGGGAGACTTCAGTCTGGTTATGGTAATGCAAGTTATGCTAGTTCATCGAGTCCAGCCTTGCAAACGCCGACCCCTCCGCATGTGGGAATTCAACCCGGAAGGACCACACACTATTCAACATTTCCTCGGCATGACGCACGAGGAGATGTACAAATCGTTCTTCGGACCCCAAATAGAGTGTATGGACACCACCGAGGACGTGAGCCTAAGCTGCAACCGCCTCGCTGCCCAAGTAAGTAATCCCATGGCCGAACACACTGTCCTTTTATTTATCATGACATCATTCTGAAGAATCACTCTTTGACCAGGACTGGATAACAAAGGCGAAGATGATCTTGTGTTCGGCCCCCCTTCCTGAGGGCTTGGATAATCCGGTGCTGGAAAAGATGCTCGAGCCAGCACCTTGTCTAGTGCTCTCAAAGGAAGATGAAGGGGGGAATAAAGAGGGCGAAAGCGGGCCTCCTTTGCTACCTATTCCAACCGAGGGAATGAGCGCCTCCGCGAGGGAGGATAACACAGGGGAAGAATCTGACATTCTCTCTCCCCGGGGAAGGAAGAGGACTACCTCTGAAGATCCGAAAACTAAGGTTTCCAAATGGGAGAAGAAATCTCAGCCAGAGGGTCCTGCCTCGGAGGGTATTCTTGCCGCACAATGTCCGCACGGGGATCAGCCCTCTACCGAGCTGTAAGTAATCAAAAAGTACTTAATAGTGAATATATCATACCTTACTTCCGAAGACAATAACTAATGCTTATAAATTGTAATCCGGATCGCAACCCTTCTCGACAGAGTTCATCTTCAGGGGATCTTCTTTCGGAGATGATGGAGAGTGAAACGCCTCCCCGGACTCCCCAGCTCAAGAAGCGGGCAACCTTGAAGCGTCGTCACGAAGGGTACTAGGGCCAGAGGATAAGCCTTTGGCTGCCCGGAATCCCCAGTATCCGGCTCCTAAGGAGAGCGACAACAAGGGTCCGTACAGTGTGCGGTTGGACGCGCTGAAGGATCTTCTGAGGCAAGCTACTGTTTCGGAAGCGCATCGTACGCTAATGGGTAGGGTAATTGAAAGGATTTCATCCGCTGAAAGCGGGTTGCATGAAGCTTTTATGAGTCTGCTGAAAGGCTTCAAGGTACGTGAAATAATATATGCTTTTAACAGTACCGCATACGTTAGTATGCCCATGCAGATAGTAGCCCCTGAGACTCTGGTTGTTGTCGAGAATGGCGGCAAACAAAGGATCATAGTCCCAGGTGATAACCAGACCGCCTTTATGTGCAGGTGGTTGAAGCTCCGGTGGCTAGCCGGACTTATGGGTTTGCTGAACTAAGGCGGCAACTGGATGCGGCAGATGCCGACATCGTGCTTGTCAACAAGCGGCTTGACGAGGCACAAGGTGAGTGATTTTTCTGGTGATCGTCACATAATAAGAGTAGGATGATGCCAGTATCTTTAATATGTTGTGACTGCAGATGGAGCTACCACCGTGGAGACCCTTTGGGCGGAGCTTTCCCGAGCCAAGGAGCAAGCAAGGAGTAGCATGTGGCCACTTTAAAGGCGGCCGAAGAGTTAAGGGCCGAATAGGTTGCGCATTGCGAGAGCAAGGAAAAAATAGCCAAGATGGCTGTAGAGCTAAAAGATGCTGCTGACCGTTACAAGCTTCTTGAAGAAGAAAACCGGGCGAAGGCGACGGACCTGGAGAAGGCCCAGGTGGCTGCCAAGGAAGCCCGCTCCAAAATTAGAGCGACGAAGGAGGAGCTGAATCAAGCTGCAGATATCATGTCTGGGAAGCCCTTCTTGTTGCGGACTAAGTTCAGAGATCCGAAGTATGCTCCTCTGGACCGGCTATGGAGTTCTGCAGACGCGTACATGGATTTGGCTACAAGTGCTGCCGATGCAGCCGAGTACTTCAAGGATTAGAAAGGTCCCGAAGTGGAAAAAC
Source organism: Triticum aestivum (assembly GCF_018294505.1). NCBI lineage: Eukaryota > Viridiplantae > Streptophyta > Magnoliopsida > Poales > Poaceae > Triticum > Triticum aestivum. Next base: position 270,018,233 of record NC_057797.1, on the reverse strand, counting down.
TGTTCTGGTCACAGTTTCACACTCCAGTCTGTCCGATGCTGCTGAATGAGCGATTGACTGGTTGGGCCGAGCTCCATAGGTTGCCCGGACTTGCCATGAGGTCCGTTGTGGATCATCTGTGGCCGGGAGGGCCAAGGCCGAATAGCTACTTTAGCTTAGTGCAACAATTCCTTGATGCTGTGCCACGCATTTATGCTGTAAAGAGATCGGCGTGCATAGAAGGTGCACGGATGGCCCTTGCCTGTGTCAAAACATACTGGGCGGAGATGGAGGCCACCACTGTTGCAGCACAGGGTTCGGCCATAGGCCGAGTGGCTGCTGAGCACTACTTCGAAGAAGTCCTTGAAGGCGCTCGTTCGATAAAGGCTCAGTGCTCGAAAAATATTATTTCCAGTGACATGTAGTCCCATTGTACAAACAATGTTTTTCTAAATTAATCAAGGCTGTATTTATACTTTTGCTGAAAGTACTAGGACGCCTCCTGTGCGACCGTTTATGTATATATGTATATAACTGGAAGTTTGCAATCGCCGGCTTCCGCCCCCACACATATAATGCGGGGGTGTTCGCAAAAGATGCATATCCACACTTGATCCAACGTCTTGGTCCGTTAAGGAGGTGATAGCGTAGCGAACGAGGCAATCAGACTATATTGCTTTAACACTTTCACTTAGCCATAGGAGTTTGACAGTGGGGCTACTATATAGCCCCTGTTACTTCTACGCTCGTCCGAATACGGGGCGCGTATGTACATGACCGGGAAACGGCCCTTCATTAATGCGGAGGAATCCCGAAGATTCCGATTAGTCATCGAGTGGTTGACCAGTCTCTAGCTATATCATGACAGTTAGTTTTCGGCTTTGTCTACTGAGGTGCTCATCCGGATGAACCAGGGCACAATCGCAGTAGTTCTCCCAGTGCTACCTTAGCCGATATAACGGAACGTAAGGTACCAAAACGCAGGACCCGGGCAAACCCAACATTTGACCAAAGACATGATTCGGAGCTGATGCATATAGGGCCAAACTCGCGACGCCGAACACTCCCTAAGGTGTTTGGTCTTTATAACATATACCATGCTAAACAATGCCCTTTATAAGAAACCCCATGTGTCCAGGTGCGTGCAAAATCCTGGCATGGCCACATGCCAATAACGCCGGCATCCTTCTCGGTTGTGTGGAGTATCCGGAGGATGTGAGCAACAAGAGATAGTAAAAAAGGTTTAAGCAGGGCCTTAATCTAAAAAGAAACCTTTGGGAGGGTCCCTCCTGCACGTCTGTGCCTGTGTCTCCATTGTGCCGTGTCCTGGACGGGTGTAGCATGATTGTCACCTGCAAAAGGAAAGAACTTAGGTGAAAGTTGCCGTGTCAAAAAGAAGAATGAATTATCAAAATTCCAGAGAGGCCTGGTTGAGCCGGGCTGGTCCTAATTGCACGCGGGAAGCCCCTGGTATCATTTTATGAGGGTTCGAAAACCAATCTCATGCATGTATTATGGAACGCCGGACTCGTCTAACCGTGTCCGTGGTCTTGACAACCTGTCATTTTTTCTGGTTGGTGAGGCCGTCTAGTGTGCGGATGTTAGAGCCGCCGCATCCTCTTGCGTACGTAAAGAACGGTTGGCATTTCCGCTAACTGTGATGATGCCTCGTGGACTGGGCATCTTGAGCTTGAGAAAAGCATAATGCGGTATTGCGTTAAAACGAGCGATAGCCGGTCTTCCGAGCAGTGCTTGATAATCACTTCGGAATGGAGCGATGTGAAAAGTTAACGTTTCGCTTCGGAAGTTATCGGGAGAACCGAATACCACCTCTAGTGGTAGAGAGCCCGTACAACGGTCCTATTGGCCTGGTATTACTCCCTTGAAGGTAGTATTAATGTGGCTTATTTGTGTCGGGTGTATCCCCATTTTGCGGTCTGTGTCCGGATATATCAGATTTAGATCACTGTCGCCGTCCATTAGGACCCTTGTGAAATGGTACTCGTTTATTATTGGGTCTAACACCAACGCCATCAGTCCTTCGCACCGGATATTTGTATTGTGATCCCTACAATAAAAAGTGATTGGGCAGGCCAACCAGGGGTTGAGCCTAGGGGTGACGAGCTTTATGGCGTGTGTGCATCGGGGTGCGTGATTGCTTCTCCCCTTTGTCACATGGATCACATTTACTATTTTAACCTCTGGTGGGAATTTTTTCTGTCCTCCGGCACTTTGCTGGCGAGGTTCATCCTTGTCTTTGCTTGGTGTCTCTTCCCCTTTGTGTTCGGCGTTTAGCTTACCGACCTGCTTGAAGACCCAACATTCTCTGTGGGTTTGATTTGCAGGTTTGTCTGGGGTGCCATGAATCTGACAGAGTTTGTCAAGAATTTTGTTTAGGCCAGATTGTCCTTCTCTGCTGCCTTTGAAAGGCTTTTTCCGCTGACTTGGTCGAGAGCCCCTGAATCCGGTGTTTACCGCCGTGTTATCTGGGCTACCTTATTTATTTCGATGCTTGTTTTTGTTGCGTCGTGGTTTACCATTGCCATCCCTAACTTCGGATGTGCTTGGGTCGCTGGTGCTACTACGGGCCAACCAGCTGTCCTCTCCCGCACAAAAGCAGGCCATGAGGCTTGTTAGGGCTGCCATTGTTCTTAGTTTTTCTTGACCGAGGTGTCTGGCGAGCCATTCATCTCGGACGCTGTGTTTGAAAGCTGCTAAGGCTTCGGTGTCCGGACAGTCGACAATTTGGTTCTTCTTGGTGAGGAACCTGTTCCAAAGCTTTCGGGCGGACTCTCCGGACTGTTGGATTATATGACTTAAATCATGTGCATCCGGAGGCCGGACATAAGTACCTTGAAAATTGGCCCGGAAAGCGTCCTTGAGCTCCTCCCAACTTCCAATTGAGTTTTCGGGGAGGCTTTTCAGCCAGTGCCTAGCTGGCCCTTTAAGCTTGAGTGGCAAGTATTTAATGGCATGGAGATCTACTCTTATACTACCCATATCATCAATATTAATCAAGCAGGACGTAGGGTTTTACCTCCATCAAGAGGGCCCGAACCTGGGTAAAACATCGTGTTCCCTGCCTCCTGTTACCATCCGGCCTAGACGCACAGTTCGGGACCCCCTACCCGAGATTCGCCGGTTTTGACACCGACATTGGTGCTTTCATTGAGAGTTCCTCTGTGTCGTCGCCGTTAGGCTTGATGGCTCGTATTATCATCGATAGCGATGCGGTCCAGGGTGAGACTTTTCTCCCCGGACAGATCTTCGTATTCGGCGGCTCTGCATTGCGGGCTAATTCGCTTGGCCATCTGGAGCAGATTGAAAGCTACGCCCCTGGCCATCAGGTCAGATTTGGAAGTTTGAACTACACGGCCGACATCCGCGGAGACTTGATCTTCGACGGATTCGAGCCGCAGCCGGGCACGCCGCGCTGTCGTGATGGGTATGACCTAGATCTGCCGCCGAACAGTACCTCAGAGGCTGCACCCGCATCAGCTCCGACCCTTAGCTCGGAGCCAACTGTGCCAGTCGAGGACGAGTGGTTGGACACCGCCTCAGGGGCTGCAGTCTCAATGGCGATCGAGCCGAACACCAGCCTAAACCTCTGCGCATCCCGTAACTCCAAGGAGCCAGACTCCGAACCATCCGCGCCCTTGCCAATCGAATCCGATTGGGCGCCGATCATGGAATTCACCGCCGTGGATATCTTTCAGCACTCGCCCCTTGGCGACATTCTGAATTCACTAAGGTATGTTTCTTTGTCAGGAGAGCCCTGGCCGGATTATGGCCAGCAGGATTGGGATGCAGACGACGAAGAAATTCGACGCCCACCCACCACCCACTTGGTAGCCACTGTCGATGATTTAACCAACATGCTCGACTTCGACTCCAAAAACAATGACGGTATGGATGACGATGCAGGAGACGAACATGAACCAAAACCTATAGGGCACTGGAAAGCCACCACGTCATATGACGTATACATGGTGGACACACCAAAAGACGACGACGAGGAACAGAAGGACGCACCAAAGGCTTGTCCCCTCGAGAAGCAGTCAAAGCGGCAGCGTAAGCGCCGCCCCAAATCCCGCCTCTGTAGAAACAACGATCATACAGACCCAGCGCTAGTGCAGGGCGAGGCATTGCCGGACCACGACAACACGGAGAATCAAACCGAACAAACCAATTCTATCAAAGATAATAGTCCGGACGACATAACACCGGACAGACACCCGGAGCAGCCGAATGCCCATCAAAGGCTTGTTGCCATCGCGAGGAGTCTGAAAAAGCAGAAGCAAAGGCTCAAGGCTGCGCAGGACACACTCCAAATCAGATGGAGAAAAGTACTGAACACAGCAGCGAAGTACGGCGGCAATCGCCCCACCAAGAGCTACCCAAAGTGGAAGTTGCTACCTGAATTCGATGAGGAGGCCGTAGACCCCCCACAACCAAAAATTAAAACAGCCATCTGGCCGGATAGACGACCTCACGGCCAACATAAAGCGGCAAGCAACGCCGCACATAAGCCAATACGCGGTCTACACGAGGGCTCGCATCAAAAGGACGGCGAAACCAGATCCATCTATGGACCACGCAAGCGCGCTCCAGCATACGATGCAACACAACAAACATCCAAACAACGCGGTACACCCAGATACAGGGGTGCCACACACCCCCTATGTTTCACCGATGAGGTGCTAGACCATGAATTTCCAGAGGGATTCAAACCTGTAAACATGGAGGCATACGATGGAACAACATACCCCGGGGTCTGGATTGAGGACTATATCCTCCATATCCATATGGCTCGGGGAGATGATCTCCACGCCATAAAGTTTTTACCCCTTAAACTCAAAGGGACAGCTCAGCACTGGCTTAAAAGCCTCCCCGAAAACTCCATTGGAAGCTGGGAAGAGCTCGAAGACGCTTTTCGGGCAAATTTGCAAGGGACTTATGTCCGACCTTCGGACGCGGACGATTTGAGTCATATAACTCAACAGCCCAGAGAGTCAGACCGAAAACTTTGGAACAGGTTTCTTACTAAAAAGAACCAAATTGTTGACTGTCCGGACGCCGAAGCCTTGGCAGCCTTTAAGCATAGTGTCCGTGACGAATGGCTTGCCAGACACCTCGGCCAAGAAAACCGAGAACAGTGGCAGCATTAACAAGCCTCATGACCCACTTTTGCGCGGGTGAGGACAGTTGGCTAGCCAGATGCAGCACCAGCGACCCCAGTACATCTGAAGTTAGAGATGGAAACGGGAAATCACGGTGCAATAGCAAGAACAAACACCGGAATAAAGAATACAACACGAAGAGCACGACAGTAAACGCCGGATTCAAAAGCTCTCGGCCAGGTCAGCAAAAGCCGCCCTTTAAAGGCCCCAGATACGAATTGTCCAGCTTAAACAAAATTCTGGACAAAATATGTCAGATCCATAGCACCCCCGGTAAACCCGCTAATCATACCCACAGAGAATGTTGGGTCTTCAAGTAGTCTGGCAAGCTCAACGCCGTACACAATGGGGATGATACACCAAGCGAAGACGAGGATAAGCCTCTCAAGCAAGACACTGGGGAACAAAAGAAATTTCCACCAGAAGTCAAAATAGTAAACGTGTTACACGTGATCAAGGGGAGAAAAAATGGCACTCCCAGAAAATTATGCCCAAGGGCCTATCATCGCGGAGTCCTGCCACTGGTCGTCTCAACCGAGCACTTTTGACCATCATGATTACTCAGCAAGTATCCGGCGTGCAGGATGGGCTGCCCTGGTATTAGACCCAATAATTGACGGGTACCACTTCACACGAGTCCTGATGGACGGTGGCAGCAGTCTAAACCTGATATACCAGAACATAATCTGCGAAATGGGGATAGACCCAACAAAAATTTGCCAAAGAAATACTACCTTTACAAGATAACGCCAGGCCCAGGGGCTCATTTGCACGGGCTCCCTGCTACTAAAGGTTATATTCGGCTTCCCTGATAACTTCTGTAGCGAACATTTAACCTTCCACATCGCTCCGTTCCAAAGTGGCTATCAAGCACTACTCGGACGCGAAGCTCTCGTTCGCTTTAATGCAATACCGCACTATGCTTCCCTCACACTCAAGATGCCTGGCCCATGTGGCATCATTACAGTGAACGGAAGTATTAAGCGATCTTTGCACGCCGAAGAGAGTGCGGCTGCCTTGGCAGCCGCACAATAAAAACGGCCCAACCAACTAAAGCATTTATCAAGTCATCAAGACCTCGGACATGGTTAGACGAGTCCGGCGCAGCTATATGTAATGCATACCGGATCAATGGTCACATCCCTATTACACATACAAGGGGTTCAACGCGCGCAGACAAGTGGCAATTTTTACTCATCTTGAATTATACATGGTTTCTTTAAAAACTATCTTTTTACACGACAACTTTTTCACCTAAGTTCCTCTCTTTTACAGATGATCATCGTGCTACACCCGTCCAGGATACGGCACAACGGAGACACAGGCGCAGACGTGCAGCAGGGACCCGCCCCAAGGATTCCTTTTAGATTAAGACCCTGCGTAAACCTTTGTTACTGTCTCTTGTTGATACACATCCACCGAATTCTCAACACAATTGAGAAGGATGCTGATGTCTTGGCATGTGGCCACGTCAGAATAATGCACGTACCTAGACACAACGGGCTTCTTACAAAGGGCACTATTTAGGCCCGGTTTATACCATAAATACCGAATACCTTAGGGAGTGTTCGGCGTCGCGAGTTTGTCCTTATATGCATCAGCTCCGAATCATTGTCTTTGGTCAAATGTTGGGTTTGCCCGGCTCCTGTGTTTTGGTGCCTTACATTCCGCTTTACCGTCTAAGGCAGCACCAGGAGAACTACTGCAATTGTGCCCTGGTTCATCTAGACGAGCACCTTAGTAGAGAAAGTCGAAAACTGACTGTCATGATATAGCGTGAGATTGGTCAACTACTCGATGACCTATAGGGATGTTAGAATTCCTCCGCCTTAACGAAGGGCCGTTTCCCGGCTAGGCATGTACGCACCCCGAGATCAGAGAATGCGGAGCCACCAGGGGCTATCTAGTAGCCCCATTGTCAAACTCCTATGGCTAAGTGAAAGTGTTAAAGCATTATAGTCCGGTTGCCTCGTTCGCTGCGCTATCACCTCCTTAATAGGACCAAGACGTTGGGTAAAGTGTGAACAACGTTTTTTGCGAGCACCTCCGCATTATATGCATGGGGGTTGAAGCCGACGACTGCAATCTTTTAGGTTATACACATGTATACATAAACGGCCGCACAGGAGGCATCATATTACTTTCAGGCAAAAGTATAAACACAGCCTTAAATTATTTTCATAAGAACATTGTGTTTACAATGGGAATACATGTCACTCAAACATAATATTCTTCGAGCACTGGGCCTCTATCAAACGAGCACCCTCGAGAACCTCCCCGAAATAGTGCTCGGTAGCCACTCGGCCTATGGCCGAACCCTACGCCGCAACAGTGGTAGCGTCCATCTCCGCCCAGTATGCTTTAACACGGGCAAGGGCCATCCGCGAGCCTTCTATGCACGCCGACCTCTTCATCGCGTCAATGCTTGGCACCGCACCAAGGACCTGCTGCACTAAGCTAAAATAGCTATCCAGCTTTGGCTTTTCCGACCATAGCTGATCCACGATGAACCTCATGGCGAGTTCGGACAACCTGTTTAGTTCAGCCCATTCAGCTAGCTGATCAGTCAAAGGAAGCGGACGCTCTGGAACGTTGAATTGTGACCAGAACAGCTTGTCCACCCACGATCTGCTTGACCTTGGAAATATTTGGCCGCATCGGCAGCGCTCGCCACCAAGTCCATATATGCATCTGCCGAACTCCATAGTGGATCTAGAGGGGCATACCGTGGATCTCCGAACTTCCTTCGTAGCATGAAGGGCTTCCCAGTCGCAATATCCCCGGCTTCCCGCAGCACCTCCTTCTTCGCTCTCATAGCAGAGCGTGTGTCTATATCCGCCATCGTGGCCTTCTCAAGGTCCACTGCCTTCACCTGGTTTTCTTCTTCAAGGACCTGGCAATGGTCGGTAGTGTCTTTTAATTCTACGACCATCTTGGCCATCTTCTATTGGCTCTCACAATGTGCGGCCTTCTCGGCTTTCAACTCTTCGGCCGCCTTCAAAGCAGCCGCATTACTAATCCTTGCTTGTTCCTTGGCTCGGGCAAGTTCTGCCCGCAAGGCTTCCACGGTGGCAGCTCCATCTGCAGTCACAACATATTAAAGATACTGGCATCATGCTGCGTTCACCAGATAATAACACTTACCCTGTGCCTCGTCAAGCCTCTTGTTAACAAGCTCTATGTCGGCGTCCGCCGCATCCAGTTGCCGTTTTAATTCGGCAAATTCACTAGTCCGGCTAGCCACCGGAGTTCCCACCGCCTGCACATAAAGACAGTCTGGTTATTGCCTGGGACTATGATCCTCTGTTCGCCGCCGTTCTCATCGACAACCAGAGTCTCAGGGGCTACTATCTACATAGGACACACCTAACATGTGCAGTAGTACCACGTACCTCAAAGCCTGTCAGTAGACTCATAAAGGCTTCATGTAATCCGTGTTCAGCGGATGAAATTCTCTCCATCATCGTACCCATCAGCATACGGTGTTCTTCTGAGATGCCCGCTCGCCCCACCAACTCCCTCAGAACGCCCGACCGCTTACCAGATGGTGCCAGACTATTTTGTCTACTCTCTTCGGGAGCTGGGCGCTGGGGACTTCGGGGGTCTATGGGATTATCTTCTGGCCTCACCGGATCCGGAGAGGCCCTCCGTGACGACACTTGGGGTCGCCCACTTCTTGAGCGGACGAGTCCAGGGGAGGCGTTTCACTCTCCATCATCTCTAGAAGAAGATCCCCCGAAGACGAGCTCAACTGAGAGGGGCTAAGGCCCGAACTGCAAGATATATGCAGTGGTTACTTTCTCAGAGAAAAGATAGCATACCTTTACTATTAAGGTATTTTGGATCACTTACGACTCGTTGGAGGGCTGATCCCCCCATGGACTTTGTGTGGCAAAAGCACCCCCCGAGGCAGGACCCTCTGTGGGAGACTTCTTCTCCCGTTTGGAGGCCTCGGCTTCCGGATCTTCAGAAGCAGTCCTTTTCCTCCCCCGGTCACCCTCCTTCATGGAGGCGCTCATTCCCTCGGTTGGAACTAGCAGCGATGGGGGCCCGCGTCCACCCGTATTATCCCCCCTGAATCTTCCTTCGAAGGTTCCGGGCAAGGTGCGAGCTCGAGCATCTTTTCCAACATCGGATTTTCCAAACCTTCAGGGAGGGGGGCCAAACACCGAATCATCTTCGCCTTTGATAGCCAGTCCTGGTCAAAGAACGAACTCTCAAGAATAACTTCATGATGAATAAAAGACAGTGTGTTCGGCTAGAGGATTTCTTACTTGTTCGGCGACACGGTTACTGCTCAGGCCCACGTCCTCGGTAGTATCCGGACACTCTATTTGAGGTCTGAAGAATAACTTGTACATCTCCTCGTGCGTCAGGTCGAGGAAACATTGAATGGCACGCGGTCCTTCTGGGTTGAAGTCCCACAAGCGAAGGGGCCGGCGTTTGCAAGGCTGGACTTGATGAACCATCATAACTTGTATTACCGCAACCAAATTAAAATCTCCCTCGAAGAGATCTCGGATGCGGCTTTGCAGTATAGGCACGTCCTTGGCTGGACCCCAGCTCAGACCTCTGCTAATCCATGACATCAGTTGTGGTGGGGGGCCCAAGCGGAAAGTGGGGGCAGCCGCCCACTTGGCACTTCTGGGAACTGTGACGTAAAACCACTCTCGCTGCCATAATTCAGACACCTCTGGAAATGAACCATTCATCCATGGAGCTCCTGCCATCTTGCCTATTGATGCACCTCTGCACGCAGCATGTTGCCCCTCGATCACCTTCGGCTTCACTTCAAAGGTCTTGAGCCACAAGCCGAAGTGGGGGGTAATGCGGAGGAAGGCCTCACACACGACGATAAATGTCGAGATGTGGAGAAAGGAGTCCGGAGCTAGATCATGGAAATCTAGCCCGTAATAGAACATCAAACCCCGGACGAAGGGATCTAGAGTGAGGCCTACTCGGAGGAAGTGGGAGACGAACACGACATTCTCGTTGGGTTCGGGAGCAGGGATGATCTGCCCTCGAGCAGGAAGTTGATGCGAAATCTCTGCGGTCAGGTATCTGTCCTCCCTCAACTTCTTAATGTCCTCTTCCGTGACGGAGGAGGGCATCCATTGGCCTTGAAGGCTGGATCCGCACATGATTGAAGATCTGGAGCACCTGACCTAGGCTTTGGGTGTCAGAACTCGAGGCGAGGGAAGGGTTCGATTGAGCACGAGAGGGAAAAAGCGAAAACCTCGTCCCTTTATAAAGAGGGTGAATATCAAGCGTCCTCTCCGTAGCCGTTTAGGACTTGCCTATAATCTAGGAGTCCTAGACATGGTTGGGTTACCCACGCCCGTATTGATGAGAATCCCGTAATAAGGGGGCACGATCTCTGCTTTGACAAGACGTGTCGAAAAAAAACTGCCTCGCGTTATGTGTGGGGCTGGTTAAAAGAAACGGTTCGAATAATCACCGGGCCATGACGTAACGTCATGCTGCCAAAACAAGCCTGCAAATTAGATTTGCGAAAATATTATTCTCTCTACGATGGAATGTGGAACTTATTTTGCAGGGTCAGACACTATCCTCGTATTCAAATTCTTCTGTGATGTATTCGGAGAAGGAACCCGCCTTGCAATGCCAAAGACAATACTGCACGCCGGACTCATCGTCATTGAAGCCTGGTTCAGGGGCTACTGAGGGAGTCCTGGATTAGGGGGTCTCCGGACAGCCAGACTATCTCCATTGGCCGGACTGTTAGACTATGAAGATACAAGATTGTAGACATCATCTCGTGTCCGGGTGGGACTCTACTTGGCATGGAAGGCAAGCTAGGCAATACGGATATGGATATCTCCTCCTTTGTAACCGACCTTGTGTAACCCTAACCCTCTCCGGTGTCTATATAAACCGAAGGGTTTTAGTCTGTAGGACAACAACCATAACATACAATCATACCATAGCTTCTAGGGTTTAGCCTCTCTGATCTCGTGGTAGATCTACTCTTGTACTACCCATATCATCAATATTAATCAAGCAGGACGTAGGGTTTTACCTCCATCAAGAGGGGCCGAACCTAGGTAAAACATCGTGTTCCCTGCCTCTTGTTACCATCCGGCCTAGACACACAGTTCAGGACCCCCTACCCGAGATCTGCCGGTTTTGACACCGACAATGGCTCTCGTACGGAGTGAAGTCAGTAACCGGCTCTATCGCCACTGAGAGTGCGGCCTCCATGGCGGGGTCCATCCCTCCACTCTCGGATGGCGCGACTTGCTCCGGATTAAAGGCCGAAGTAGCTGCCGATGCAATCTCCCGAACACTGTCCGATGGCATAGTTACGTCTTGCTCGTCGCGACTGCGCGGAGCATCCGGCATGGGCTCGAATCCGTCGAAGATCAAGTCTCCACTGATATCGGCCCTGTAGTTCAAGTTTCCAAATCAGACCTGATGACCAGGGGCGTAGCTCTCAATCTGCTCCAGATGGCCAAGCGAATTGGCCCGCAGTGGAAAGCCGCCGAATATGAAGATCTGTCTGGGGAGGAAAGCCTCACCCTGGACCGCATCGCTAGCGATGATCGAAGGAGCCATCAAGCCTTATGGTGACAACACAGTGGAACTCTCAATGAAAGCACCAATGTCGGTGTCAAAACCGGCGGATCTCGGGTAGGGGGTCCCGAACTGTGCGTCTAAGGCGGATGGTAACAGGAGGCGGGGGACACGATGTTTACCCAGGTTCGGGCCCTCCCGATGGAGGTAAAACCCTATGTCCTGCTTGATTGTTCTTGATGATATGAGTATTACAAGAGTAGATCTACCATGAGATCAAAGAGGCTAAACCCTAGAAGCTAGCCTATGGTATGATTTTATGTTGTCCTACGGACTAAAACCCTCCAGTTTATATAGACACCGGAGGAGGTTAGGGTTACACAAGGTCGGTTACAAAGGAGGAGATATACATATCTGTATTGCCTAGCTTGCCTTCCACGCCAAGTAGAGTCCCATCCGGACACAAGATGAAGTCTTCAATCTTGTATCTTCATAATACAACAGTCCGGCCAAAGGATATAGTCCGGCTGTCCGGAGACCCCCTAATCCAGGACTCCCTCAATGACCCAAAGTCATCGATCCTCCAGGATGAAGGCAACTGACATCTAGTGGCTCTTAATCATGGCCTAATTTCAATGTGCTGAAAAACACTTGGTTTCAATTTGCAGGCCCACTATGGTCTTGTAATAGTCTAGATTTGAAAACAATGATCTGTCATACCATCGTGCATGTTTATCCTTTGAATGCTTAAGCCGCCGAACGGATATTTATGATTCGCCACTTGTGCGTATAATATTATTAATCATGTGGATCAGATCAAATATTGTCATACTCCCTGAACACAAGTAAGTAGCATGTGCCCTGGCGGTTTAAGCCAGGGCGGGTCACAAATACCTTTGAAAACCCTAATATAATAGTCTTTGAGAGAAAGACTAAAGGGTATCTAAGCCGGAAATGTGCTGAAGACTTAAAGTCGAAAATCAGGGCAGTTTACCAAACCCTGAATATTCATATCATTATGGAAAAGCATACATGTAGATTAATATCGTGGTAACTCCTTTGATAATGATAATCCATAGACATGAAATACCATGATGTTTGATTGCTCGAGGCAAATATCCTGGCGGCTTACAATCCACTATCAGGGTGGGTTACCAACCCAATACGCTCAATTATGAGTCATATAATCAAGGCTACATGGCCTGAATTGCACCAAAAATACATGAGCAAAAGAAATCATTGATGGAAGCAAAGCCAAAGTGTCCAGAAGAAAAGAATTTCAAAAAAGTAAGTGCTTTTATAGGCACAACTTTAAAAAGTCAAGTGCTTTCATGGGCCACATAGCCACTAAGATTCGAGTGCTTTCATAGGCCGCACAGCCTTAGAGTCATCCTCGCTCACTATAAGCCGGCACTCACATGACAAACCGTCATTTTAACCATAACAAGTTTAGGGTCTTAGTTAAAAGATTGACTATTAAGAGTACGGCGGGTCATTCAGGATTACCTGGTGGAGTAGCATCGTGCAGACAAGCAGTTCAAAACTTAGTTATGGCGTGGAAGCCGGTCAAGTGGGTATGAAAGCTATACTCATTGAGTGGGAAGCCCCCAAGCGACCTCTGACATGTAAGCTGATCGAGAGGGTAAGCATAGCTATGCTCATTGAGCAGGAAGCCCCCAAGTGACCTATAATTTGCATGGAAGCCGATCAAGAGGGTAAGCATAGCTATGCTCATTGAGCAGGAAGCCCCCCAAGTGACCTATAATATGGCATGGAAACCGATCAAGAGGGTAAGCATAGCTATGCTCATTGAGCAGGAAGCCCCCAAGTGACCTTATGAAGAAACAATAAAGACTCGGATACTTAGAAATTAAACGAAAGAGGCCCTGAATTATCAGGGATGCCATCTTTGTTATATTGATCATAATATATACATTATTGAAGGTATGTACAACACAAGAGCCGACAGCTCAAGTGTAATAAGGCCGAAGATGAGCAATGTTCCAAGGCCAGTGGGTCTCTTCCTCCGATGTGCGTGAGTCCTTGTGTTCTCGAATATCAATGAGGTAGTATGACCCGTCGTTCAGGTTCTTGATGACCACAAAGGGTCCTTCCCAAGGTGGCGATAACTTGTGCATATCTGTTTGGTCTTGGATCAAACCGGAGCACCAAATCGCCTTCTTGAAAGGTCTGGGTCTTAGCACGGTGGCTATGATAGCAATGTAGATCCTGCTGGTATATCACCAAATGAGCTACTGCAAGGTCATGCTCCTCATCCAACACAACAAGTGCATCCTGACGTGCTTCTTCATTAACAGTTTCAATGTAAGCCGCCACACGGGGCGATTCATGACGGATTTCACTTGGAAGAACTGCCTCTACCCCGTAGACCATGAAGAAGGGTGTATAGCCTGATGACCTATTAGGAGTAGTATTGATGATCCAAATTACTGAGGGTAACTCTTGAACCCAACAACCCGGTGTTTGCAGTAATGGAACCATAAGCTGGGGCTTTATACCTTTCAAGATTTCCTGATTGGCCCTCTCAGCTTGACCATTAGACTGTGGATGAGCAACTGATGAGACGTCAAGACGAATATGCTCTCGTTGACAAAACTCTCTCATAGCACCCTTAAACAGATTAGTGGCATTGTCAGTTATGATACTATGAGGATAACCAAAATAGAAGATTATTTGGTTTATGAATTGAACTACCGTTGCCGTGTCACACTTACTGACCGGCTCTGCCTCAACCCACTTTGTAAATTTGTCAACCGCCACCAAGAGATGGGTCTTTTTATCATTAGACCACTTGAAAGGTCCAACCATATCAAGCCCCTAGACTGCAAACGGCCAGGTAATTGGAATCATCCTCAATTCTTGAGCAGTCACGTGAGCCCGTCGAGAAAATTTCTGACAGCCATCACACTTGCTAACAAGGTCTTCTACATCTACATGAGTCGTCCACTACAAAAAAATAAACTTCATTAATGATACATGTTTGTCACAGTAGGTCACGTTTTCTGTCATGCATGTACATCCATGACGATTTTATGACAGAATCAAGATAGTCATACCTATGCTGTCGTAGAAGTATTCCATGACATGACCAAAATCATCATCATGGAAGTGTCCACTTGCATGACGATAAATCATGCGTCATAGAAGTGCTTTCATCAAGGGTGACCGACACATGGCATCCACCATAACAGGTCATCGTTAAGCTATCGGGTCCGATTTTGGATCCGATAACCCTTCAACAACCCAGACCAGTGAGGATTTTCCATGTGTAAAATTGTTATTGGCCGTAGGAAACATGTGTTGGCTCACCGTTGGGACAGATGTCATCCATTCATTGGATAGGACGCGCCTATGATACGTCGACACATGGCATGGCCCAACACAGGCCCATTCCGGTGAAAAGTCCGTCCCATTTGACTTGGTCAAACGGTAACGGGCCGGCCCACGGAAAGCCTGTTAATGGCATGTTCATATATAGCTCATTTACGACCCGCTAACTCACAGCCCATTACGGCCTACCAGAATTAAGCCCAATAGCTTCATCCGGGCCGTCCAATATGATTCCAGCCCATTGTAACTTCCGGCCCATGTATGGCCCATGATGTCTTTCGGCCCATACGAGGCAACTTGCCACTCTTGGCCCATTAATGGCCCGTGGTGAATCTGGCACGCAATGAACCGTGTACCGCTTTATACCCATTAACGACCCATTATTCCATTGGGCCATTTCCAACCCGTGTTATCTTTCGACCTTCTAAGGGCCCATTTATTCTTGGGCTTATTTCTAGCATTCGGTTACTTACGACCCGTTACTGGCCTTTTCTTCTTGTGGGCCAAATTCAGCCTGTTAATCTGTTGGGATGTTTTCATAGCATCATCAAATACGACAGGTTAACGATGGCCCGCTATGGCCGGCCCATGAATGGACGATTCCAAATCTAGCCCGTTTACGACCCATAATACACTCTATTATTGGCCCATGTTTTGTCGATCAATCAAACGGTTCGTAGAAGGCCCCCTGATGCTACGGCCCGTAGAAGGCCCATCATTTCTATGGCCCTTAGAAGGCCCATTGTTTCTACGGCCCATAGGAGGCCCATAGTAACTACAGTAAATATGTAGCCCATGGTTATTGTGGACTAGTTTTAAAAAATAGGTTATTGCGGCCACTAGCAAACCACGGAAAAAGAACTGCACTGACTACAAGCAAATAAATAAACAAGATAACAAGAAAATAATTAAGCAAGCAACTTACGCTAGGCTATCACGACTATTACACATATTACATCTAGTGGGCATCAAAGTTCGCCACCAGTGCAAATATAGGGAACAAAGCCGCATATCATATACACTGGTTGTCAAACTTGGCGACCAGTGCAAATAAACGCCACAAGAAAACAAGTCCAGAACTGAAACCACTTCAGAAGAGCTCAAGAAACAATATCCTGGGTACCAATAATGCTGGCAAGATGCTTAGCAAGCTTATTAACTTTCTCTTGTTTGGCGCTTAAATCCTCGAGCACTTGCTGTTGCACATGAAAGTATGCATCTGAATTCTGCAGGGACTTCCTCAGTCCTTCGGCTTCTTGCCGCAACACAGCTGACTGATGCCTTTCAGCTTGTAGCTGAGACTAAAGAAGCCGAAGTGATTCAGGTAGTGAGTTCGAAGAGCTTGTGCGAGTGGTACTGACCAGTAACTCGAACACTACATCAACACAGGACTGTGGGGTTTTCTCACTGTCTACAAGATCGTTTTTATCACCTTTCTTGGAGACCAACAGGGCTGTCTCACTATCTTGAACCTTATCGGCATTACTTTCTCTACCATTGCATATTGGGGGTGCTCTTCTCCAATATTCTGTTCGCATACTACAAGAGAAACAAGTAGACACATCACAGGTTTAGCATGTAGTATACGAAAGTCATTTTGGTAAACCAGTTCAGTAGTAAGGTGGATGGGATAACAACATCAAACAAACATATATTTATGTACTATGGTCACTGTATTGTCCATACATTCTAGTTTATGTTGAAAAATCTAGATAGAGACACAGTTCAACTCATATATTTTTAAGACACAACAACATAGACAGAATATAAGTGTGAGAAACTACACATCATTGGCAACACTTGTAATGTGCATCACATGAGAACATAACTGTTTATACAACTCAAACTGAAATCAACATAGAGCAAGAAGTTAGAACAACAATCCAGTTAAAGAAATAGGTTTAAAACATACCTGTTGCGCCATTGGAGTTTCAATTGGATCCTTCAAATTCAAAAGTAGTTGGTACGAGTAAATACACTGATGCAACAGCGAAGGAGTTTGGACCATACCTACGGAATCTGACCTGAGAATAGTTGCTCTTCTGCTTTAAACATGGAGTTTGGGTTCGCTGTGGTGGTCTTCGTGCTTTGGGCACTGCAGTTGCTTTACAAACTGCTCGTGTGGGGGTACTCTGTGGTGGACTTGGTGCTTTGTCAACTAGAAGTGGGTTACTATCTACTTGGGTTGGGGTTAGATTGGTTGTAGCTGGTTCTCTGCCCAACGGTGTAAGTGTGCAATCTGGAAGTGTCTCGATTATGTGTGGTGGGGCTAGTTTGTGGGCCAGTACAACCATGGTTCTATCTGCATCGACGGGTAGCACTGTCTTTTGTGAAGAACATGTTTTTGCTCCCTTAGATACTGCCATCACCCCCTCCAATTCAAATGGTTGATAAATAAGAAAAGAAATTGAATGTACAAACATTCTATGATAGACGGACGTGGTAATTCACACATATGTTGTCTAACCAAACAGGACAGCATGGCACAATTTCACATATATGATGCCTAACTAAACAGGATAGCATGACATAGTTTCAGATATATGATGGATAACTTAACAGGACATAATGGCATAATTCAACATATGATGAGTATCTAAACATGATGATATGACAAAACTATATGATGTCTTTCTAAAATAGGCTGGGATGAAATAATTCACATACATGTTGTCTAAGTATACATGATGGCATGATACAATTGACATAACTGATTCATATACAAAGCAACTGGCACTCGCATGTATGATCTCTAAACTAAGTCGATGGAATTCAATATTGTGCATATGATGTCTAAACTAAGCAATGCAAGACACCATATGCATGATATAAGAAATATAATCATTGCAACTTAGAGCATACACCTCAGGTGGGATATAGGACTGGTCATCTGTCTCTGAATCCTTCTCTAAGGAGCTCCCTGTAACCATCGAGATATATGCTTCAACACGTACCATTGCCTGCTCTAAAGACCTTGTTTTCACTCCTAATTTTTTCCATAACCGGCTCAAATGGCTGATACACATGAAGAGTAGTTCAATATACACAGATTGTCGACAAATGGAATATGTAATGAAAAAAAGATGGCATGAGATAATTCACATATATGATGCCTGGCTACATGGCGGTGCATGATTCACATATATGATAACTGGTTGAAAAACATGGCATTGCATAATTCACATATCTAATATAGAAAGCAAACAGGAGGAATTCACACAAAGCATGTCTAATCTAAGTAGATGGCATGGCAATGCAAGACACCACATGCATGATATGAGCAGTATAACCTTGCCAAGTTAGAGCATGCACCTCGGGGGGGGGGGGGACTGGTCATCTGTCTTTGAATCCTCCTCTAACGAGCTATCTATAACCAACAAGAAATCTGCATCGACAGGTAGCACTGACTGCTCAGAAGACCTTGTTTTCACTCCAGATTTTCCCATGACCGACTCAAATGGCTGATGCACAGGAAGAGTAGATGAATGTATAAACATTGTTGACAACTGGAATACATTATGAAAGAAATATGGCACGATACAATTCACATATACGATGACTGGCTAAACAGGACGGCATTGCATGATTCACGTATATGATGCCTGGCTAAATAAGATGGCAGTGCACAATTCCCATATACTCCCTCTATTCCTAAATATTTTTCTTTTTAGAGATTTCAAATGGACTACCACATACGGATATATATAGCCATATTTTAGAGTGTCAATTCACTCATTTTGCTCCATATGTAGTCACTTGTTGAAATCTCTAAAAACACAAATATTTAGGAATGGTGGGAGTGTGATATAGAAACCAAACAGGTGGCATTCACACAAAGCAAATCTAAACTAAGTTGATGACATATCAGATGTATAATGTAAGCAATGTGAGGCGCCATATGCATGATATGATCAACATCAGCATGCCAGGTTAGAGCAAACACCTCAGGTGGTACATAGGAGTGGCCGGCTCCTTCTGAATCCCCATCCGAACAGTTATCTTCCTCTAGAATACAATCTAGAATGGCGGGAGGGGGGGCCACTTCGCCCACCGTGGAGCGGTGTCTGCATGACATTATATTCCCATGCAACGGTCTTCTCTTTTTCTCTACATGTTCAATATGATTTTGTACAATAACTAACATGCATAATAAAAAAGTTAGATTTTGTAAGGCCTAAGGGGTGCATGCAGAAATCAAGACTGGTGGTAGCAAACGAGTGGATCGATCCAAAACTAATGATAGAAGGTAGATTATAGCTTCAGTTTTAAAAAGATAGAGAATGGATCATCTACTGTTTGTTGCCCACCCAACATGAACCACATAGAAGACCCTAGATGAACCAGATAGTAGACAAATACTATTCGTTGCTGCCTCGATATGAGATCCACAGGCATTTTAAAACTCAAGTTTGAACGATAAAGTAGCAGGTAATAATAACCAATGTATAACGTAAGCAAACACAAAAGACTGTGACCTGTCTTCTAGAACTGAGTAGTCCTCAGGTTCATCTACTCAGTCAATGATGGTAATGCAGATGGTGTGGCTGATGGCAACGGGGAAGATGATCTGAGGCAGCGAAAGAAAGTCTGCAGGGGTTATCTCTGCTGCAGTGAATGCTTCTCTCAATGGTGCACCTCAGGTGGGGCGAATGACTGCATGGCAGGAGCAGGACATAACACACAAAATTTTCTTTGACGCCTATCTGAAAATGAAGTAAATCTATAAGGGCTCCATAGAATAGGAGGATTCTATAAACGCAGGGAAAGGAAAAACAAAGTAATGGGATAGGAATGCACGTGCAAAACAGAGCATTTGGATACATAGGATTTCTGTCAACCTAGGTGTTTGGTTCACATGAATAGGAAGACCACAGGAATGGAGAAACATGGTCAAATTAAAGTCAAACCATGTGAAAATGAAAAAAAATAAGAATCTTATTAGGCCAGTAATGCAATTAGTCCCGTTCTTCATGCATATTAATTTGAAAAGGACATCCTTGTGGATATTAAAATTCCTACGTTTTTGTTTGAAAGAGACACCAAAGGAAAAAATCCTCCAGTTTTGCTTTGCTCCACTCCTTCTAACCAAGTGCAAGAATAGTAGTACCATAGTAGTTCCATCGAAAAGGATCGACATGAATGCAGAGTAACAAAGTAATGCAACAAGTGTACAACCTCTTTGGCATACCCTTGTCAACCTCAGCATCATTGGGTTGGACGTGGAGGATGGTGATGCTGGTGTGACTGTCAGAGGCAAGGAAGAAGATCTGAGGCCTCTGGAAACAGCGCTGAGGGTACTGCTCCACTGTGATGGACGGTTCCGTCATTGGAGCAGCTCCGATGAGGTCTACGGCGGCGATGCTGAAGCAGGACAAGACAGACAACGTTAATTTGAAGTGGGACTCTAATATCATCTGCAATAGATGATGTAAAATACATCACCAAAAAGTGCTAGATGTAAAATGCATCAGCCGCGCCATGACCGCTCCGACAGATGTTGTAAATTCTGTTCACTCTGAACTTTATTGAAGAAACTGCGCCGACTAGTTTTAAAAAATAGGTTATTGCGGCCACTAGCAAACCACGGAAAAAGAACTGCACTGACTACAAGCAAATAAATATACAAGACAATAAGAAAATAAATAAGCAAGCAACTTACGCTAGGCTATCACAACTATTACACATATTACATCTAGTGGGCATCAAATTTTGGCACCAATGCAAATATAGGGAACAAAGCCGCATATCATATACACTGGTTGTCAAACTTGGCGACCAGTGCAAATAAACACCAAAACAAAACAAGTCCAGAACTGAAACCACTTCAGAAGAGCTCAAGAAACAATATCCTGGGTACCCATAATGCTGGCACGATGTTTAGCAAGCTTATTAAATTTCTCTTGTTTGGCGCTTAAATCCTCGAGCACTTGCTGTTGCACAAGAAAGTATGCATCTAAATTCTGAAGGGACTTCCTCAGTCCTTCAGCTTCTCGCTGCAGCATAGCTGACTGATGCCTTTCAGCTTGTAGCTGAGACTGAAGAAGCTAAAGTGATTCAGGCAGCGAGTTGGAAGAGCTATAGCTAGTGGTACTGGCCAGTAACTCGAACACTACACCAACACAGGACTGTGAGGTTTTCTTACCGTCTACAAGATCGTTTTTATCTCCTTTCTTGGAGACCAACAGGGTTGTCTCAGTATCTTGAACCTTATCTGCATTACTTTCTCTACCATTGCATAGTGGGGTGCTCTTCTCCAATATTCTGTTCGCATATTACAAGAGAAACAAGCAGACACATCACAGGTTTAGCATATAGTGTATGAATCTCATTTTGGTAAACCGGTTCAGTAGTAAGGTGGACGGGATAACAACATGAAACAAACATATATCTATGTACTATGGTCACTTTATTGTCCATATCATTCTAGTTTATGTTGCCAAATCTAGATAGAGACACAGTTCAACTCATATATTTTTAAGACACAACAACATAGACAGAATATAAGTGTGAGAAACTACACAACATTGGCAACACTTGTAATGTCCATCACATGAGAACATAACTGTTTATACAACTCAAACTGAAATCAACATAGAGCAATAAGTTATAACAACAATCCAGTTAAAGAAATATGTTTAAAACATACCTGTTGCGCCATTGGAGTTCTAATTAGATCCTTAAAATTCAAAAGTAGTTGGTAGGAGTAAATATAGTGATGCAACAGCTAAGGAGTATGGACCATAGCTACGGAATCTGACCTAAGAACAGTTGCTCTTCTGCTTTAAACGTGGAGTTTGGGTTCGCTGTGGTGGTCTTCGTGCTTTGGGCACTGCAGTTGCTTTACAAACTGCTCATGTGGGGGTACTTTGTGGTGGACATGCTGCTTTGTCAACTAGAAGTGGGTTACTATCTGCTTGGGTTGGGGTTAGATTGGTTGTAGCTGGTTCTCTGCCCAATAGTGTAAGTGTGCAATCTGGAAGAGTCTCGATTATGTGTGGTGGGGCTAGTTTGTGGGCCAGTACAACCATGGTTCTATCTGCATCGACGAACCACTTTCTTTTGTGAAGAACAGGTTTTTGCTCCCTTAGATACTGCCATCACCCCCTCCAAGTCAAATGGTTGATAAACAAGAAAAGAAATTGATCGTACAAACATTGTATGATAGACAGATGTGGTAGTTCACATATATGTTGTCTAACCAAATAGGACAACATGACACAATTTCACATAGATAATGCCTAACTAAACAGGATAGCATCACACAGTTTCAGATATATGATGGATAACTTAACATGATATAATGGAATAATTCAACATGTGATGCGTATCTAAACAGGATGACATGACAAAACTATATGATGTCTTTCTAAAATAGGTTGTGATAAAATAATTCACATACATGTTGTCTAAGTATACAGGATGGCATGATACAATTGACATAATTGATTCATATACAAAGCAGCTGGCACTCAGATGTATGATCTCTAAACTAAGCAGATGGAATTCAATATTGTGCATATGATGTCTAAACTAAGCAATGCAAGACACCATATGCATGATATGAGAAATATAAACATTGCAACTTAGAGCATACACCTCAGGTGGGATATAGGACTAGGCATCTGTCTTTGAATCCTCCTCTAAGGAGCTACATGTAACCATCGGGATATATGCTTCAACACGTACCATTGCCTGCTCTAAAGACCTTGTTTTCACTCCTGATTTTTCCATAACCGACTCAAATGGCTGATACACATGAAGAGTAGTTCAATATACATAGATTGTCGACAAATGGAATACGTAATAAAAAAACATGGCATGAGATAATTGACATATGTGATGCCTGGCTACATGGCGATGCATGATTCACATATATGATAACTGGCTGAAAAACATCGCATTGCATAATTCACATATCTGATATAGAAAGCAAATAGGAGGAATCCACACAAAGCATGTCTATTCT
>NC_057797.1:269978810-269994878 GCF_018294505.1 Triticum aestivum | reverse complement strand
TGGTCATCTGTCTCTGAATCGTCCTCTGACAAGCTATTTGTAACCAGCAGGAAATCTGCATCGACAGGTAGCACTGACTTCTCAGAAGACGTTGTTTTCACTCCAGATTTTACCATGGCCGACTCAAATGGTTGATGCACATGAAGAGTAGATGAATGTATAAACATTGTTGACGAATGGAATACATTGTGAAAAAAATATGGCACGATACAATTCACATATACAATGACTGGCTAAACAGGATGGCGTTGCATGATTCACGTATATGATGCCTGGCTAAAGGAGATGACATTGCATAATTTCCATATACTCCCTCTGTTCCTAAATATTTATCTTTTTAGAGATTTCAAATGTACTACCACATACGGATGTATATCAACATATTGTAGAGTGTCGATTCACTCATTTTGATCCGTATGTAGTAACTTGTTGAAATCTCTAAAAAGACAAATAGTGAGGAATGGTGGGAGTATGATATAGAAACCAGACAGGTGGCATTCACACAAAGCAAATCTAAACTAAGCTGATGACATATCAGATGTATAATGTAACTAATGCAAGGCGTCATATGCATGATATGACCAACATTAGCATGCCAGGTTAGAGCAAACACCTCAGGTGGTAAATAGGAGTGGCCGGCTCCCTCTGAATCCCCATCTGAACAGTTATCTTCCTCTAGAATACAATCTGGAATGGTGGGAGGGGGGCCACTTCACCCACCATGGAGTGGCGTCTGCATGACATTATATTCCCACGCAATGGTCTTCTCTTTTTATCTACATGTTCAGTATGATGTTGTACAATAACTGACACGCATAATAAAAAAATAGTTAGATTTTGTAAGGCCTAGGGGGTGCATGCAGAAATCAAGACTGATGGTAGCAAACGAGTGGATTGACCCAAAACTAATGATAGAAGGTAGATAATAGCTTCAGTTTTAAAAAGATAGAGAATGGATCATCTACTGTTTGTTTCCCACCCAACATGAACCACATAGAAAATTCCAGATGAACCAGATAGTAGACAGATACTATTCGTTGCTACCTCGATATGAGACCCACGGGCATTTTAAAACTCAAGTTTGAACGATAAAGCAGCAGGTAATAATAACCGATGTATAACATAAGCAAACACAAAAGACCGCGACCTCTCTTCCAGAACTAAGTAGTCCTTAGGTTCATCTACTCAGTCGATGATGGCAATGCAGTTGGCGTGGCTCTCGGCAATGGGGAAGATGATCTGAGGCGGCGAAAGAAAGTCTGCAGGTGTAATCTCTGCTGCAGTGAACACTTCTGTCGATGGTGCACCTCAGGTGGGGTGGATGACAGCACGGCAGGAGAAGGACATAATACAAAGAATTTTCTTTGATGCCTATCTGAAAATGAAGTAAATCTGTAAGGGCTCCTTATAATTGGAGGATTCTATAAATGCAGGGACAGGCAAAACATAGGAATAGGATAGGAATGCACGTGCAAAACAGAGCATTTGGAAACATAGGATTTCTGTCAACCTAGGTGTTTGGTTCACATGAATTGGGAGAACACGGGAATGGAGAAACATGATCAAATTAAAGTCAAACCATGTGAAAATGAAAAAAAATAAGAATCTTATTATGCCAGTAATGCAATTAGTCCCGTTCTTCATGCATATTAATTTGAAAAGGACATCCATGTGGATATTAAAATTCCTACATTTTTTCTTCGAAAGAGACACCAAAGGAAACAATCCTCCAATTTTCCTTTGCTCCACTCCTTCTAACCAAATGAATGAATAGTAGTACCATAGTAGTTCCATCGAAAAGGATCCCTGAGGGATCAACATGAATGCAGAGCAACAAAGTGATGCAACAAGTGTACAACCTCTTTGGCATAGCCTTGTCGACCTCAGCATCATTGGGTTGGACATGGAGGATGGTGATGCTGGTGTGACTGTCAGAGGCGGGGAAGAAGATCTGAGGCCTCTGGAAATGGCGCCGAGGGTACTGCTCCGCTTTTATGGACGGTTCCGTCGTTGGAGCAGCTCCAATGAGGTGTACGATGGCGAGGCTGAAGCAGGACAAGACAGACAACGTTAATCTGAAGAGGTACTCGAATATCATATGCAATTGATGATGTAAAATACATCACCAAAAAGTGCTAGATGTAAAATGCATCAACCGCGCCATGGCCGCTCCGACAGATGCTGTAAATTCTGTTCACTCTCAACTTTACAGTCGAAAATGAATTTTACTGCCGAAACTGATTGAACTAGTAGCAGAGCATTGCAATAGATGTTTAGGGCGTTCGAGCACTAGTAGAAGAGAAGCAGTGATCTAAATCAGCAGACGCTCTAGCAGGGAACACACTAGCAGAGATCAAGTCGTGCAACAGCACCGCGAGCGAGTGCTAAAGCAGCAACTTCTGTAGCTGTCGGAGGTCGTGCAGCGGCAGCGCAAGCGAGATCAAAAGAAGAGCAGTACACGAACGAGAGCAAGAGTGGAGCAGCAACGCGACCGATAGCAATAGCAGAGAAGAGCGGCAACAGGAAGGAAATCAAGAGAAGTGCAGCAGCGCGACTGACAGCAAGAAAATAGCCACATCACGAGCGAGAGTCGGAGCAGCTGCAGCTAGTGCCGGTGTGGAAGTCGCCACCGAGGAAGAAACGACATGGGGGAGAGACACCGTGGATGAAGTGGCCGGCGACGGCGCCGTCAATGGAGACCCGCCATGGCTGCTCGGTATCGAGCACCAGCAGCCCCGTGAGATCGAATAAAAGATAAAATGCAGCGGTGAGTGCAGATCCTCCTTGGTGGTGCCGAGTGGGCCTCGGCTTCATCGGAGGAATTGGTGAGGGTGTTGCGGTTCCGGTGGCGCAGGTCAAGACGGTGCTGTGGCGATGAAGGTGGCGCAATAGATGAGGTGAATGTCAGGGCAGCTCCTTGGAGGTGGAGGACGGGGCGGGACAACGAGATCAACAATGGATCCTCATCCGGTGCGGTCGATGAGGGACAGCAAGGTGTTGCGGTGGACAACATCGTCGGGGAAGAGTCTCCGACTGGGCGGCGGTCGGGAGGCCGACGGAGGAGCATGGGGTTTTGCGAGTTTTGGCAGCCTCAGTGTACGAATGGGGGGGGGGGACGAAGGGGAAGGTAGCGAGGAGCCACGGCTTAGGGACGCACTTGTCAAAAATGTAGGATAAGTTACCAGCGTACCCCCACCGGTTTTGACACTGCGACGTCGAGCCGACATTTCCGGCTAAGTGGTAGAAGGGGGATTTCGCGTGTCCGGGCTGCGGGACCGATTTCGGATGAGGAGGGAGTTTTCGCGCGGATCGAAATTTCGGGATAACAAGGCGCGGAGTGGGTAGAAGAGGCGGGAGTTTTGAAGCAGATGAGACAATAGATATTCGAGCTTGAAAATTTCGGGATAACAAGGCGCGGATTCCTTGTTCGGCAGAACAAACTTAACGTGTACGAAAAAACAATTCATACAAGACACAAGAGAGTCATGTCCCCTTTTACTATATTGCTATCGATGTCATGGAAAAAACTGCAAGAAAAATGTAAAAAAATCAGGAGAACAAGATTACCCTGTACATTACCAAATTGATTCACACTTCCCTCAACAACAACAAAAAACAAATCAATTCCCACCAAAAGAAAGAGTCGTGTCCCTTTTTATATGATTACAAATGCTAGGATCTTGAATTTCAATTTTTAAATCCACGTTATGTTGAATTCGAATATATCGTTAGGTGACCTTGCAGTTTATAATGGATGCAGTCCTACATTTTGATCTTCCATCATATATGAACATTTTGCTCCACCCCATGAACATAATTGTCATCTACCATATGGACTAAATTTGAATCAATTTTCCTTATTGGACTATGATTCTTGTCAACTTATACAATAATTTAAATATTATTTTGATAACAAAAAACATGCATATAGCATTAATCATATTTCACTATGAACTACATGTACCATACAATCTCCAATTCAAATATTTGTATCCATTTTATGTTGAATTCAAATCAGAGTACATTGGTCTAGGTACAAAGATGTTCAGGATAATCTAATCCCTGTTTTCATATGTATATTTTTTGGCTGAATTGGGACAAGTTTTGGTATAAGCTTCTTAGAAAACCAGAGATTCTGTCAACAAGACTCGTGGTTCCAAGAGGGAACATGTCACCTTTGTGTGCGAAACGATATACGCTGCCTCCCCCTGATTTTCTTTACAGAGGCAACATAGAACTATATGAGTGCCCTGTTAAATTTTGGAATTATTCCGGGTTCATTTGGCCTTTTTTATACATTAATTGAGTTCTTGGAAATTTAATGTGCATAATCCAAATTTTAACTGCAAGCACATGCTCCGGTGCACCAAAGTTGGTTGAAAAATCACATGTGTGTTTTTGGGTGAATTTCTAGGTCCCATGCAAGAAATGGGAATCAAATTCAAACATCTTGGCATCATGACTCGACCGAGAACATTGAGAAACTTGGTTTTAAAATTCATGTAAATCCAAAACTCGCATGGAAATCATGAAACTTGGCATGGTGTCATGTCATGGCACTAACATGATGTGGTAAAAAATTGGGCCGATTTGGAACAAGTTTTGGTACAATCTTCTTGCAAACAGGAGATTCTCTGAAGAAGGCTCGTGGTTCTGAGAGGGAACGTGTCACCTTTGAGTGCAAAACGATATACACTGCCCCCCTTGAGTTTCTTTACAGAGGCAACATAGAACTACATGAGTGCCCTGTTAATTTTTGGAATTACTCCGGGTTCGTTTGGCCTCTTTTTATACATTAATTGAGTTTCTAGTCATTTAATGTGCATAATTCAAATTTGAACTACAAGCACATGCTTCGGTGCACCAAAGTTGGTTGAAAAATCAGATGTGTGTCCTCGGGTGAATTTCTAGGTCCCATGCAAGAAATGGGAATGAAATTCAAACATGTGGGCATCGTGGCTCAGCCGAGAACATTGAGAAACTTTGTTTTAAAATTCTTGTAAATCGAAAACATGCCTGAATATCATGAAACTCGACTTGGTGTCATGTCATGGTACTACCATGATGTGGTAAAAAATTGGCCGAATAGGAACAAGTTTTGGTATAAGCTTCTTGCAAACCAGAGCTTCTCTCAAGAAGGCTCGTGGTTCTCAGAGGGAACGTGCCACCTTTGTGTGCATAATTCAAATTTGAAATACAAGCACATGCTCCAATGCACCAAAGTTGGTTGAAAAATCACATGTGTGTCCTCGGGTAAATTTCTAGGTCCCATGCAAGAAATGGGAATGAAATTCAAACATCTGGGCATCGTGGCTCAGCTGGAAACATTGAAAAACTTGTTTTTTAATTCCTGTAAATCCAAAACACGCATGAAAATCATGAAACTTGGCTTGGTGTCATGACATGGCACCAACATGCTATGGTAATTTTGCTTTATGATTTGCGAAGGCACACACATTAACAATCAACAAAGTTATTTTCGAACAAGTGTTGTCACGTTACAATCGGAAACACAAGTATTATTGAAACCGTGGGCGTTCTATGTCACTACAAGAAATATGTCAACTTGCGACCATCACTATAGGTCACCGAACAATCATTGTTTTTCATTTGCGACCTTTTTGTGACCAAAAATAGATGGTCAAAAGCTGACGGTCGTAAATTGAAATTAACGACCTTCTCATAGAGAAGGTCGTGGATGGCAAAGACCAAAACAAAAGGTCATTGATTCTATGACCTTCTATTTTGGTCGCTAGTTGTCTGCCCAGGCCACGTCGGATCCGACGTGGAAATCTGACATGGCAAAATTGCGACCAACTAAAAAGCTCGTTGATATGATTCAGCCCGGTCCAGTTCGACGCTTTACATGGACCGAGCCCAACAATTCAGCCTATTTGTGTTTTTTTCTAATATTAATTTTGGTCAGGTAGATGGGCCAAGCCCAATATTGCAACATTTTTATATTGTTGGGTCGTGGCGATTTTGTCTAAACAATTTCATTTTCCTGTTTTAAATGGGTCCACTAGTCAAATGGGTCCCAGTGCATGTAATAGTTTAACTCGTGTTAACTAGCAGTAACCTTCACAAGACAGCCTCGAACAAACCATCAAGTCAACTCATGTTTACAGCTAACAGCAGCAAGTGTATGTATTAGTTTAACTCATGTTAACTAACAGTAAGCTTCACAAGAGATAATCCATTCCAATGACAACCCCAAACGAACCATCAAGTCAACTCATCATACATCACATTTACAGTTGACATCAGCAATACATCATACATCATAGAGAAAGATTCACAGAAACCAACAAACTAAACTAGAGGCACATCATAATCTCACAAGCATGGCTGCCGCAGCAATTTGTTTCGCCAGTAAAGACAGTGACTTTCTTCCTCGACCAAACAACAGCTCAGCTCACATCCTCTACCTCCTAACAGGAGGATCACCACCACATCCACCATCAGCCTGCATGATGTTTTTGGCAAGTCCAAGTGTTAGTGACTATACATACGGTTGTATATGTATATTAACAAATAACAATAGCAGAGCGGGTGTACATCAAAGACATGGACTGCAAGACAATCTTACTGTTAGTACTATCTACTTCCAGTTCAAATTAAGCAGATTTCTATGATAGATCGATCTAAATGTAGCACATTCATACATATACTTAAGTTGTTAAACAGAACAATAAATCATGGACTCGAGCACATTCATGCATATACTTAATTTTTTAAACAGAATCGTAGAATGCCATCACATAATCCAGAAAAACTGAACACATATATGCATGCTTGTCAATGTTTAATTCCACAGAATTAAAGTGCTTTCAATAGTAACCAAATTGTTTCAATACTCAGCCATCTAGTACCACACAGGAAGCAAATACTAAAATAAAAATGCACTTCTGAATAGGGCGACACACTACAAGAACTTACCAACATGGTTGAACAATGGATGACATACAATACAAGAAAAAGAGCAGGAGAATGGATTCTCATAGAATGTTGCATCTTCCAAATGAAGACGATTTGCTTTTGGAGCTAGCTAGCACTTGGAAGAATCTGGAATCAGCCGAGATTAAGAATCTGTAATGCAAAAACCATAACCATTGAAGATTGAAAGAATCTGTGAAGTGAGTTCACTCTCTTTCTAGATATTTTGACAATTTTGAGTCAACACACGTATTAAAGTAATCGACCATATCATTTATATATGCTGGCCCAAACACTACCCTTGAGTAACATCTCAATTAAGCACAAGTAACAAAGTAGAGGAGATGGATCAATCATAGCAAGGGTTTAGGATAATGCCCTCAAACTTGTATCTGTCAAGTATTTAGAAACAAAACAGTGTCACATTTATGGAAATAGAGGGACTACAAAGATATATGAGCAAAAGATCTTCAATAAGTAGACTCAAAGGGAAATGACGTCACAGAGAAGATAAAAGCACAAGATGACTGCAGTGACTAGGCTACAAGTTAATACAATTAACACAAGTTAATACAAGCCTGATGTACTACTCAGGCTAAGAAGAAGCAGGTACAGTAGTAGTTTTAGCACACTAGTACATGTGTTAAAATGGAAGCATCGTTGCTGGGTTATATTAATAAATAATCCAAGTGTTGCAAGAGCCAACAAAATAAAAAAAAATCTTGGAAGCATGCTTGGAGCCCACATGTTACATATCTATGCATATATCCCCATACAACTACATAACCAATACAGCAACTAAGCCTATAAATTTTTTGCTCCCAGCCAGCATCATGAATTTTCTCAGCTAGTACTAACTACCAAGCTGGTCACTGCCTCAGCCATACTACAGTAAGACGTCCTTATATACTACTCCATACAGTACTGGAGTACAAAATAAAGAAGCAATTTTCAGCTCACAGTACGCCACGACACAGCCAAATAAACAGCGGCAACATACCAAAATTCACAACTAGAGGAAGAGAAAGGGGCACAGGGGAAGGAGGGAGGGCGGACGGGGATGGGGGGATTACCCAACCCTAGATCTCCTCTCGGACGATGTAGAAGGGGTCCTGCGCGGAGTGATGAGGACACGAACCTAGGGTAGGGTAATAGGCCTGACCTATACGTCCTACCTAAGGTCCTTGTCCTAAGAACAAAAGAAGTTCAAGAATAAGAAGAAGGGATCCAGCAAAGGTGTCGAGTGAAGTCCACTCGACCTACCATTTACTCGGAGATCTCTCTTTATCTAGGTCACTCGACCATGAAACCACTCAACATATAAGAAGACCTAAAGCCGCTCTACGCAGCAACGATCGGGTATTTACTCATATATTTAATGACCATTTGTAGCACTTCAATACAGGCATTACCTGTAACGCCACCCCTTTATGTACATTGAGTCCTATGTAACAGAGGGGAGCTGGGGTCCTGGCGCACTCTATATAAGCCACCCCCTCCTCCGGGACAAGGGTTCACACCCCCTGTAACACACACGCTCATAATCCAGTCGACCGCCTCCGGGCTCCGAGACGTAGGGATATTACTTCCTCTAAGAAGGGCCTGGACTCATTAAACCCGCGTGTACAACTCCTCCATAGCTAGGATCTTGCCTCTACATTCCTACCCCCCATTCTACTATCAGACTTAGAACCACGACAGTTGCCGCCCACCTTGGGGCAGGTGTCTTAGCGATTTGTTGGAGAAGTTGCAATTTTTCCGATCCACTTCATCATGGTTTCAGGTGGAGATTTGGCTGAGGGCCGCGAGATCCGTCTCAGTGCGCTCGTGTTTGTCGCCGGCGACTCCGCTTGGCTTCAGGAGGCTCCACTCGACTTCGATGCACACCCCGTCCGTGGGGCACCGCGCTTTCACGCGTGCGTCCGTGGCGTCCTCCTACGGCTCTTGTAGCTTTCCCCCTCCCTACAGCCTGCCAGAGCAAACATTCCGGTCGGTCAAGGCTTCAGTGGTAGGTGAGGCATGCGGTGGTCAACAATCAGCCACCCCCCAGGTCGCGGCGATCGAGCCGGCCGAAACTCTCTACGGCTTGTTCGACCTGTCGACTGGCTCCGTAGAGACTGCATCCGAGTGCGACAGCAGCGACCCCGTGGTGGAAGTTTTGATGGACAATGGACCACGTAGTCCTCCTGGCTTCGCCCGTGAAGACGGAGGTGATGGTGGCGGCGATCCGTCGCGTGTCCACGAAGAGTACTGATCCGAACCCCTCTCTTCACAGAGGAGGGAGGAACTTCGCCGGCAGAACATGGATGCACTTCACACTCCTACCATTGGAGAACCCCCTGAGGCCCAGGCCTTGGAGGAGGCGCGCCTGGCCAACTTGGCTGAGCGCACTCGACTAGAGAACCTCCAGCGCGCAGTCGACGAGCATGCTCGATAGCGTGCTCCCGAATCGAGTCGATGTCAACTTTTTCCACCTCCGACTCAGGTATACCAAACTCCAATCCAGAATCTTGCAGCTGCGGCCCGAATAGAGGAGTCAATTCAACCTTCCCAGTCAGAAGCTGGTCAAGGTTTGGTGCAAATCCGGGCTTTGCTCTGAGCCGCGGGAGAGCAGAATACAGTAGTATCTCAGTTACGGAATAGGATTCACAGTAGATCCATAGTTGCAGACACAGTCCAGTCGGCTCACAGCCCTAGATTGCCCCCGAGGCATGAGGGACGTGGAGACCAACGAGATCAGTACAGAAACCGTGAGCAGTATGATCACCGACTCGATCACGATGATCGTCGTTGAGGGCCCACGCCTCCCCCAAGGAGTGGATCATACGTGCCTCGGCAGCAGGATGACAGACGCCCTCACAGTGGTGGGTGAAGGATTCCAGTCGACCCTAGGGAACCAGGCTTTGATGCGAGATTTATTCTCGTTCAGGGTCTGGTCGACAGAAACAGAGCTCACAGAGAAGGCCCTGACAGAGATTTTCCAACCAGTAGTAGAATGCATGTCTCAGGCCCAGAGTGCTTCCGCAGAGCCATAAGGTCTGCCGCAATTACTCCCAACTTCAGATTGGCGTCTGGAGTCAGTAAGTTCACTGGTGAGTCCAAGCCAGACACTTGGCTCAAGGATTACCGAGTGGCTGTACAGATCGGTGGCGGCAACGATGAAGTGGCCATGAAGCATCTTCCTTTGATGCTAGAGGGCTCGGCCAGGGCATGGCTGAATCAGTTAGCTCCTGGTAGTATTTATACTTGGGAAGATCTTGCTCGAGTATTTGTCAGAACATTTGAAGGTACTTGCAAGCGGCCAGCAGGGTTAACAAAATTACAGTGTTGCGTTCAGAAACCGAATGAAACTTTGAGGGATTATATCCAGAGATGGATCACGTTGCACCACACAGTGGAGAATGTGTCAGATCACCAAGCAATTTGCGCCTTCAAAGAAGGCGTTAAGTATCAGGA
The DNA here is from genome assembly GCF_018294505.1 of Triticum aestivum. Lineage (NCBI taxonomy): Eukaryota > Viridiplantae > Streptophyta > Magnoliopsida > Poales > Poaceae > Triticum > Triticum aestivum. The sequence goes on along the minus strand of NC_057797.1, from coordinate 269,984,486 downwards.
GTTGAATCTGAAATTCGGTCGGACATGAGACATGACTTGTCAGTGGGAACGACACCTATGGGATCACGAGAATCCCTACTACGGTTAGCGGGGCGCGGGGTCGTGAGAAGAGAGGATCAAGCAGGTAGCACACGGTTCGTTTATCCAGGTTCGGGCTGCAAGGATGCGTAAAACCCTACTCCTGCTTTGGTGGATTGTATATCTGTGTTCTTGAGCTAGCTATGGGGCGTGACGAGCTCCAAAAAGCCGAATCCTCCTCCTGGTCGCCTTGGGCCTCCTTTTATAGAAAAAGGGGTGGCCACAGTGGCACACAGGAGGTGGAAAGGGTACAGTGATGCGAGGTTATCCCTCGCATTACATGGCAAGGCGCATTTAATGCGTCTTGCTTAGGTGTCCTTGCTTTATCGGGGATGGGGGAGATATCTGTCTCGTCCGTCGCCGCTCCCTCTTGTGTCGACACGTGCCCTGGCGAGCGATGCCTGAGATGCCACGTAGGTAGGCAAGCAGCTGAGGTGGCGCAGTGGTGGGTCTTCAAGAAGATTTGCATGCCGCCACGCAGGTGCCTGCCCAGCTGGTTGGGTCGGCAGCTGCATGCATGCGGTGGTGGAGGTTTAGTCGGCGTGGGCCTGATGGTGGCCCTACGGGTGACCTCGGCAAGGACCTTGCCGGGGCCCCGACAAGGGTTTTGCCGAGGCTTCTGCTGTCATCCCCGGCAAAGCACTTGTCGGGGGCCTTGTGGTCTTCCTCGGATGGGATCTCGCCAAGGGTTGTCGTCTCCTTAGTGCGTATCTGATCTTGAATGTCTTCACAAAGATCTGCATGTCGGCACGGGGATGTCTCCCGAATCCTTGCCCTTTGGGGGCAGTGGACTCAAGGGTGATTTCCTCCGTAGGCACGGGACGAGTCGCCGCGGCAAGGGTCTTGCCGGGGCTGCTAGAACTGTCTCCCGGCAAGGATCTTGCCGGGGGAGTCCCCTTTGCTCTTCGTGGTCTTGGCCTTGGCGTCGTTCTAGTTCTCTTGAGCTCCGGTCTTACCCTGGCTCACCTCCCTTGCCTTGCTTGGTGTGGTGGTGCCTGATACGTCTCCGTCGTATCTACTTTTCCAAACACTTTTGCCCTTGTTTTGGACTCTAACTTGTATGATTTGAATGGAACTAACCCAGACTGACGCTGTTTTAAGCAGAATTGCCATGGTGTTGTTTTATGTGCAGAAAACAAAAGTTCTCGGAATGACCTGAAACTCCACGGAATATCTTAGAATAAATTATAAAAAATCCTCGCCAGAGATGAATACCAGGGGGCCACACCCTGTCCACGAGGGTGGGGGGCGCGCCCCTCCCCCCTGGGCGCGCCCCCCTACATCGTGGGCCCCCTAGTGGCCCTCCGACGCCAACTCCAACTCCATATATTGGCTTTCGAGGAGAAAAAAATCAGAGAGAAAGTTTCATCGCGTTTTACGATACGGAGCCGCCGCCAAGCCCTAATCTCTCTCGGGAGGGCTGATCTGGAGTCCGTTCGGGGCTCCGAAGAGGGGGATTCGTCGCCGTTGTCATCATCAACCATCCTCCATCACCAATTTCATGATGCTCACCGCAGTGCGTGAGTAATTGCATCATAGGCTTGCTGGACGGTGATGGGTTGGATGAGATTTATCATGTAATCGAGTTAGTTTTGTTAGGGTTTGATCCCTAGTATGCACTATGTTCTGAGATTGATGTTGCTATGACTTTGCTATGCTTAATGCTTGTCACTAGGGCCCGAGTGCCATGATTTCAGATCTGAACCAATTATGTGTTCATGAATATATGTGAGTTCTAGATCCTATCTTGCAAGTCTATAGTCACCTACTATGTGTTATGATCCGGCATCCCCGAAGTGACAATAATCGGGACCACTCCTGGTGATGACCATAGTTTGAGGAGTTCATGTATTCACTATGTGTTAATGCTTTGTTCCGGTTCTCTATTGAAAGGAGGCCTTAATATCCCTTAGTTTCCAATAGGACCCCGCTGCCACGGGAGGGTAGGACAAAAGATGTCATGCAAGTTCTTTTCCATAAGCACGTATGACTATTTACGGAATACATGCCTACATTGCATTGATGAACTGGAGCTAGTTCTGTGTCACCCTATGTTATGACTGTTACATGATGAACCACATCCGACATAATTCTCCATCATTGATCCGGTGCCTACGAGTTTTCCATATACTGGTTTACGCTTATTTACTTTTCCGTTGCTACTGTTACAATCACTACAAAAATACCAAAAACATTACTTTTGCTGTCTTTACTTTGTTACCGTTACCACCACTATCATATTACTTTGCTACTAAACACTTTGCTGCAGATACTAAGTTTCCAGGTGTGGTTGAATTGACAACTCAGCTGCTAATACTTGAGAATATTCTTTGGCTCCCCTTGTGTCGAATCAACAAATTTGGGTTGAATACTCTACCCTCGAAAACTGTTGCGATCCCCTATACTTGTGGGTTATCAAGACCTTTTTCTGGCGCCGTTGCCGGGGAGCATAGCTCTATTCTTTGAGTCACTTGGGATTTATATCTGCTGGACACTATGAAGAACTTGAAAGACGCTAAGACAAATTTTTTCCCTCAACTACGAGGGGAGGTAAGGAATTGCCATCTAGCTCTGCACTTGATTCACCTTCTGTTATGAGTAAGCTAGCGACACCTAAACCTACTACTGCTATGAATTCTGATATGTCACATGTTATTGATGATGCCACTTCTTCTATGGATGATACTTATGATGAAACTACTTCTATGCTTGATACTACTGTGCCACTTGGTGAATTTCTAGATGAGAAAATTTCTAAGTCTAGAGAAAGAGAAATTAGTGAACCTGAACACGATGATGTTAGTGATGATGAACCTATGCCTGTTATTCCTGAGGGTTATCTTTTTAATAATGAATCTTATGAAGCTATTCTTGGTTGTCCGGATAAACCTGAACGTAAGAGGTTACTAATTAAGTGGAGTAAGGAATCTTTTAGAGGTAGGATGAGACCCGACCCTGCTTTTGCTACTTCACCTATCTGTGTTCCTGATCAGGATTATTATGATATTACTGTTGATCCAGATATAATTACTTTGATTGAATCTGATCCTTTTTATGGCTATGAATCTGAAACTGTTGTGGCACATCTTCGTAAGTTAGATGAAATAGCTACCCTGTTTACTAATAATCTGAGATCGCGCCACTTTTATATACTCAAAATATTTCCGTTCTCATTAAAGGGTGATGCTAAGAAATGGTTTAATTCTCTTGATCCTGCCTGTGTGCAAAGTCCCCAGGATATGATTTATTACTTCTCTGCTAAATATTTCCCTGCTCATAAGAAACAAGCTGCTTTGAGGGAAATATACAATTTTGTGCAAATTGAAGAAGAGAGTCTCCCACAAGCTTGGGGGAGGCTTCTCAAGTTACTTAATGCTTTGCCTGATCATCCTCTTAAGAAACCTGAAATATTTGATATCTTTTATAATGGACTAACTGATGCTTCCAGAGATTACCTGGATAGTTGTGCTGGTTCTCTTTTCAGGGAAAGAACACCGGATGACGCTGAAATTTTATTGAATAATATGTTGGCAAATGAAAATAATTGGGTACCTCCTGAGCCACCTCCCGAGCCAACTCCCGATCCAACTCCTGAGCCAGCTCCTGAGCCAATTATTGAGCCTATTCCTAAACCAACTCCGAAGAAGAGAGGTGTTCTATTTCTCAGTCCCGAAGATATGCAAGAGGCAAAGAAATCTATGAAAGAAAAAGGTATTAATGCTGAAGATGTTAAGAATTTACCTCCTATTGAAGAAATACATGGTCTTAGTTTACCGCCTGTTGAAGAAGTATATGATCTCAATTACTTATTTACTGAAGAACCTCCCGATATCCCGACACAGGTAGTAAAGCTAAATTCTCTCTATAGATATGATAAAGTTGAAGTCCCTCCTACTAAAATTGCTAGTCAGTGCTTGGATGAGTTTTGTGACTTTATGTTTAAGCAAGATGACTTTAATGCTTATTTTGGTAGACAATTAAAGCAGAATACCTCTATGATTAAACGCTTGAGTGATTATATGGATAATATTAGAGGTGAACTTAAACTTGTTAGCAAACATGCTTCTATGGTTACCACTCAAGTAGAACAAGTACTTAAATCTCAGAAAGAAATGCTTGATGAAATGAATAGTAAGAAAAATGATTATGCTGTTAGAGTGGCTACTAGAACTGGTAGAATGACTCAGGAACCTTTGTATCCTGAAGGCCACCCTAAGAGAATCGAGCAAGATTCTCAAAGAAATAATATTGATGCACCTAGTTCTTCTAAAAGGAAGAAAAAGAAAAATGATAGAACTATGCAAACTTCTAGTGAACCTATTGCTGAACCACCTGATAATCCAAATGATATCTCTATGTCTGATGTTGAAACACAATCTGGTAATGAACATGAACCTAGTGAAAATGTTAATGATGATGGTCAACCTAGTAATGATAATGATGTAGAAGTTGAACCTGCTGTTGATCTTGATAACCCACAATCAAAGAATCAATGTTATGATAAAAGAGACTTCGTTGCTAGGAAACATGGTAAAGAAAGAGAACCATGGGTTCAGAAACCCATGCCTTTTCCTCTGAAACCATCCAAGAAAAAGGATGATGAGGATTTTGAGCGCTTCGCTGAAATGATTAGACCTATCTTTTTGCGTATGCGACTGACTGATGTGCTCAAAACAAATCCTTATGCTAAGTATATGAAGGATATCATTACTAATAAAAGAAAGATACCGGAGGCTGGAATTTCCACCATTCTTTCTAATTACACTTTTAAGGGTGGAATACCAAAGAAACTTGGAGATCCAGGAGTACCTACTATACCATGCTCCATTAAAAGAAATTATGTTAAAACTGCTTCATGTGATCTTGGAGCCGGTGTTAGTGTTATGCCTCTCTCTTTATATCGTAGACTTGACTTGAATAAGTTGACACCTACTGAAATATCTTTGCAAATGGCTGATAAATCAACTGCTATACCTGTCGGTATTTGTGAGGATGTGCCTGTTGTGGTTGCAAACGTTACTATTTTGACGGACTTTGTTATTCTTGATATTCCCGAGGATGATAGTATGTCTATTATTCTTGGAAGACCTTTCCTTAATACTGCATGGGCTGTTATTGATTGCAACAAAGGCAGTGTCACTTTTCATGTTAATGGTAATGAGCATACGGTGCACTTTCCGAGGAAAGAACCTCAAGTTTATAGTGTCAACTCTATTGGAAAAATTCCATCGATTATATTTGGAGGTTTTGAATTTCCTCTTCCTACTGTCAAAAAGAAATATGATATACTTATTGTTGGGGATGTCCATATCCCCGTTGAGGTAACATAGTGTTATTCGAAATTTCTCCGGTTCCATGATTATCGGAATGAGTTTGTTAACAAGACTTGATCAACCTTGTTACTGGATTTTTTTTGATGAGCATGAGATGGATGAAACTAGAAGCACAACCTTCTGTACCCTCTTTATATTTTCTGTTCTTTAGTAGAAATAAAGTAAAATAGTATTTTTCTGTCTGTTTCCTGACTTATCCATGCAATATAAAAATATCCCGAAAATAAAAGTCCTCAGAATGCCATGCCAATTTAATATGATTTTT